>NC_133458.1:93146426-93271426 GCF_048565385.1 Saimiri boliviensis | reverse complement strand
TGCAACCTCAGCCTCACAGGTTCAAGCACTTCTCCTGCCTCAGCCTCCCAAGTAGTTGGGACTACAGGCGCCTGCCACCATGCCCTGCTAATTTTTGTATTTTTAGTGGAGGCAGGGTTTCACCATGTTGACCAGGATGGTCACGATCTCTTGACCTTGTGATCTGCCCACCTTAGCCTCCCACCGTTCTGGGATTACAGGTGTGAGCCACCACACCCGGCCTTTAAGGCATTTCTTCATAGCAATACAAAAACAGCCTAATACTGGTGGTTAAAAGTCATTTATAGCTGTGAATTAAAGCAGAATTCTTAAGTCAAACTAAGTATTTAGCTTCATTCTTACCTACATTCTAATATGAGATAAGCTGGACCTTGAGTACATGAAAACTGAAAATGAGTTTACTTGAGAACTTCAAGGCTTTAGATTTCTACTTTAACTTCATTTTCTGTCCCATGCGGATATATAATGTGTTCAAATGATTAAAAATTAATTAGTTATGGGAAACTGAGATGCAAAATGTTGAGTTAATTACAGATAAGATAATTGCTGTCTAAAAAAGAATGATCTGTAGAAAGAGGAGAGGAAGTTAACCTTAAAACAAAACTGGACAATTTTGTAAGTAGAATAAAGTCAAATAATTATATGCTCAGAAAAACAAGGTATTCTAGAACTGTCACTTTATGGAGAAAGTATGTATTTAGATACAGACTGAGATAATTTGCATACTAAAAAGAGCTCATGACCCTGCTCTTGCTAGGGTACGTGTTTGTTATAATTAAGAACGTTTTCCTTTATGGAGCACATGACACATGCACCCTTTGAAAGTGCCAGGCTCGCCACTGCCTTAGGTCCCCTGTCCTGCCTATTACTCTGCCTGGAGTGCTCTTTCTCACTCCCTCCCACCTTCCCCCGTCTTGACCTGACTGCTTTTTTTATATTCCTCAGTTGAGCTCATTGGTCACCTCTTCAGAGAGGTCACCCCAGACAACCCTTCCTAAAGTAGTTCTCCAACCTGTGTCATTATTCTCTATCCCATTAGCCTGTTTTACATTTGCTATTATCTGAAATAATCTTATTTATATGTTTCTTTACTTGTTTCTCCTCACTAAAATGTAATTTCTATGAGGTTAGAGACCTTGTCTGTCTTGTTCAACACTCTGTCGCTAATTGTAGAATGGCGAATCTTTAATGAATATTGGTTTAATGAATTAATTTAAGTTTTTTATATTAAATTTTAATCTTAGTTAAAAAGAAAAAAATTCCCATGGGTCCTAATTTCTCCTGTCTTGATTACCAAATAGTTGGTGTAGAATTGCCAGTACAGCCCTTAGACCCAGACAAGAGGGTCCTCTGTATTTTAAAGGGCCCTAATTGGGCCTTTTTCCAGTTGTGCCCTGTCCCACAGGTTCAATTTTTGGGGTAAGGAGGTGGTGCCCAACTCATGTCCATATCTCATTTCACCTCACCTCACCTTTTAGACTATATTCCACTTCCCAGGGTCCCTGAAATCCCTGCTGAGATGGCCCCATGCTTGCTCTCAGAGCCTGTATGGGCTTCTTCAATGGCTCTTACGATGGAGCATATAACTGCTGTGTATGTCTATAGGCATGAGGGTAACTATGGGTTGTGTACAGGAGATTGTGGACAGGGTGGGCATGCACACAAGCCTCCTTTGAATATAAGACAGAGCCAGGATAAGATGAAAAGAGATGCAGAATTCTCAGGAGTCCAACATTCTAAATTTGAGCCTCGTCTTCCACATTATGATGATGGTGTATATTTGTCAAGTTTGGAGGATAGACCATGCTTTAGTTAATAGATTCATTAGCTTGTATAAAACTTTTTAATATTTAGACATACGCTCTTTGGGCCTCCATTTATATTCTTGTTGTATGCCCATTGATGTCAAGGGAAGATTTGAGTGTTGTATTTAAAATTTTGTTTCCTCACAGGATCCTAAAGACATGATCTTTATTTCCAGGACATGGGCATATTGAAAGAGTTTGGTAGGTTTTTAATGAAGGTAGAAACTATTTGCACACCTCATGAGCAAAAAAATGACAGTTCAGTTTTGCCCCAACATTTTATTATGAAAATTTCCAGACATACCTCAAAGAAATGGAAGAATTTTACAGTAAATACCTATTTCTCCACCACTTAGATCTTATTTTCCTATTTGCTTTATCACATATCAGCATCCCACCCCTCTATATATTCATTAGCTCTTTCTTATTTATAGTTTTTTGATGCATTTCAAGGTAAATTGAAGACATCAGTATACTGCCTCCTAAACACTTAAGCATGGAAATTTATTTTTAACAGGAGAGGGAAAAACTTCACTCTTGATGCTTAGCGTTTTAAAAATAATTTTTCTCTATAATTTGTTAAACTTTCTTATGTTCACTCTTCAATAGTGATTTGAACTCTCACTGTGTATCAGCCTTCTGCGGAAGATGCCTGTATTGATCATTATTTGTTAGGACTTGAGGCAGCACATGTTGATTTACGTGCAGTTTTGTTTAGGTAAATCAGACTTTGAGAATACAGAGATAAATATGAATGACTCATTGCCTTTAGAAACAAATTCTGGTTGAGGAGCCACAGACAGCAACATGGAGAATTAGAATGCAGGGTGAGAAGCAGTGATATTCTGGTAAATGTTTTATCGCTGGCTTTCATAGAAGAAGAAAGCCTGATTTGTAGCCTTTACTGCTTTTCATTGTGTAAATACTCTCACCATGGCGGAAAAACTTCTCCTCCATCAATTTAGGTCTGTGAATGAGATTAATAGGTGAAAAGACAAGGTTTCTTCACACATGTGTGGGAACAGTCAACAATAGGTAACTCCCTGAACAGCCAGAGGTAAAGGTTTATATACTAACTTAATAAAAGAAAGATGTTGAGAGCTTTAAAGGATAGAAAGTTCTGATGAGGCTTGTTTACACAGTTTTTTTTTTTTTTTTTGGAATGTCCCCGTGCCTCCCTAACTGGAGATGGCAGTAGCAGGGTGAACAAGTGAGGGTAGAATTGTGGCAGCTGACTCTTTTAATGTTCTGCTTTAGTCAGATAAGGGCAGTTTAGATAAGATTTCTTTTTGCATCTGCTGTTAGGTTTTTGATCCCTTTGGCAACCAACATGATGTCACTGTGGAGGTGAGAAGAGATGCTAACAGTTGGCTTATGATCCATCTCCACGTGGTTTCAGAACATTACTGGAATTATAATGGAGGAGAGCCTGTAGATGGTATTTCCAATCAGAGGGAGGCATCCTGGAAGATACGGTGCTTAAGCTTACTCTTGAAGGATGAGTATGAGTTAAATAAGAAAGGGTAGGAGAGTGGGTCAATTTATGCTGGATTTGTAGTTGATTTGTTTAGATCTTGGTGGGTTTTGCATATGTTTCTAAGGAGTTCAGAGATAATCAGAGAAATATTGGTGGGGGAAATAGGTAGGGGAGTCACATTTTTCTCCCCCAGACATCAACCTAGTAACAGTATGGATTGGAGGAAGACCAGAATAAAGACAAGAGGTAAGAAGGAAAGAACCAACAGGATGTTCTTAGGAACATGAGTTCACAGAACTTGGTGATTGACTTGGAAAGGAGACAGTCAACAACAATGCCTGAATACCTGCCTTAGGCAAATTCATGGGCAATGATACATTCCACCGGGGTAATGCTAGAAGGAAGAATGACTCTGAGAAATTTAAAAATATCACGTTGGAACTGCTTTGGGGACATGCAAGTGACAGTGTGGGCAGTTAGATACCGGGCTGGAGCTTAGGAGGGTAATCTGAGTTAATTATATGTATTTCAGGAAAGGCAGAAAAAAATCTGGTACATTCTGATTTTCTTTTTTGTACATGTGTCTTAGTCCATTCAGGCTGCTATAAAAAAATACCTTAGCCTGGGTAATTTATAAACAACAGATATTTATTGTTCATGGTTATGGAGGTTGGGAACTCCAAGATCAAGATGTTTGGTGAGGGCTTATTTCTCATAAATGGTGCCTTCTATGTGCCGTCACATGGTGGAAGAGCAGCCTCTTTTATAAATAAGGGCTTTAATCTCATTCACAGTGATTCTGCTTTTATGACTAATTACCTCCCAAGGGCTCCACCTCTTTCTGTTTTAGAGACCGAGTCTCAGTCTGTTGCCTAGGTTAGAGTGCAATGGCATGATTATAGCTCACTGAAACCTCAAATTCCTGGACTCAAGTGATCCACCCACTTCAGCCTCCTGCATAGCTGTGACTAGAGACATGAGCCGTAGTGCCCACTTCCTAAAGGCTCCACCTCTTAATACTGTCAACCTCGGGGGATAGGTTTTAATATATGAATTTTTGGGGGGATACATATTTAGACTATAGCAGCATGTGTTTTCTAAGATGTGTTATTTAATAAAACTATTTTTTCGGCTAACTTTTTAAAAGTTAAAAACAAACTTTTAGCCAATCTCTTTACAAGATGCCTAAGTTAGTATTATGTATTGATGTAGTTTTACATCTGATTTTGTTCTGGTAAATCAGTCTTCATGACTAATTGAGGTTTATCACTACCTTATATTAATTATCAGTTAAATAGTTACCAGGTGATTTTTCAGTGGCAACAAGAAATTTCTCACATATACACAAATGATGCTATAATGGCTTACAGCATATTTAGTGGTCAAGAAAATCATCAGACTCCTGCTATACGCCAGTATTGTGCCAGGTATTGGGAATCCATCAATCCTTCCCCTGTGAAACTTAAAGTCTACTGGAGAAAACAGACATTAATTGCATAAGCATAGAAGGAAATAAAACCAGTATTGTCTACAAGTTCTAATAAGCACATCCCATAAAGGAGAAGTACATGATGCTAAGAGGGAGGTCAGGGAAGGCTTCCTTGAAGAAGAAACAGGATGAGGTTTGAAGAGTGGCTATAGTGTGAACAGTAGAGGAGAGTGATCAGAATGGATGCTGCTAAGAGGCTGTTTCAATGGTGGAGAGATGATGACTGGTCTAGAAAAGTGGTGGAGGTGCTAACCAGGACAGAAGTGATGGCAATCCTTCGGAGGTCAGATCATAGGCCTTGGTAATGAATTAGCAAAGGGAGGTATCAAAATTTGTCTTAGCTGTTGATTTAAAGTCTTGTGTTTTATTTAGGAGTTGGCACTGGCTGGTCCGAAGGTAGTGAGTTATCTCAATTGATTGTTCACAGTCAGTTACAGATCGAACTCCTTGTTCTACTCTTCCCCCCCTTCTCACTACTGCACTTGACTAGTCTTAAAACAAAAAAAGAGTTGGCACTGAGTCACTGTTTAAATGAAATTTAAAATGGCCATTTCACAAATCCTAGGGAGAATGCCTAGCTTCTTTTTAAAAGGTGTCCATTAGTAAGTCTCCCTTGGAACTAAGGATTTGTTGCAAAGTTGACTTGACAGCTATTTTAGTAGCAGGTAAATATACAAATATCTCTGAAAAGGAGCAGTAGCACCCAGGTTGGTATTTGCACTTCCATCTTCTTTTAACAGATATATGGATTTTTTAACTGTTAAAAATTGAAGTCATATACAAGGTGAGCAAATATGCCTTTGTTTTTTTTTCAGAAAGACTTCATTTTTTTAAATAGGGGAAAACGCCACAAAACATTATTTTTCTGTTGTGTTTTAGATGCACCCTGCTCTGTTCAAAGCTACTCTTATGCAATATGCACTGTTTTACATAGTGTAAGAGGGTCACATTTATATTGATTCTGTGTTCATGAGGGATAAGCTTCCATCTTTGTTCATCTAACAAGTGTGTCTGTTGACAGGGATTTAGTAAGACTGGATAAATGTCTTCTTTTGTTGTGTTAATGACAAGAAGGCTACAGTTCTAGTTATCTTATAAAATAAACATTGGTAAATAAAGTTAACATTATAATTGAAGTTTGTATATTATGGTGATCTCTGAAAGTGAAACTGTCAATTTTGCAAACATATTCTTAATACACTATGGCCTGAGACTCAGATGATACTTAGTACAATAGCCTTTTTGCACTGGTTTAGCCGTGATTTTTTATGTCGTATGTTGGACTGGAGCAAGTTAGGGAAAAGCCTGGGCCCATGAATTAGACATTATTTCTCATGTGAAAATAAATTTTGCTTTTTGAACATTTAAAAGTTGGGAAAGCTTATCACATTTACTTTGGTTTTATATATGGAGGAACTATGGCCAAGAGGGTTCTGTATTTATCAATGTCTAGATGGGCAAACTAGCTTATTACCTGTTTTTGTACAGCCTGTAAGCTAAGAGTGGTTTTTATATTTTTTAATGATTGAAAAAAATCAAAACAGTATTTCATGACATGTGAAAATAATATAAAATTCAAATTTCAGTGCCCAGAAATAAAGTTTTGTTGGGACACAACCATGCTCATTCGTTTACGTATTATCTGTGGCTACTTTCAAGCTACTGAGGTAGAAGTGAGAAGCTGTAACAGAATCTGTCTGGCCATTAAAGCTAAAAAAAAAAAAAAAAAAAAGTATTCTCCATCCCTGGTCTAGATTGCCTTTGTGCAAGAATGGAAATTATTTAGGACATTTAAAACAGATTGAATGCTTTTGAGATACAGAGATGACAGAGCATGAGTTGAACTAGGCAGAATAAAACATCTTTACCACAATAATAATTGCAACAGTTACCATTTATTGAGTATTTGCTAATGTGCCAAATACTCTTCAGGGCATTTTTCACACGTTGACTCATTTAATCCACAAAATTCTATGAGCCACCAGCACATCTCATTTTACAGGAATCAGCACAGAGAGGTAAAGCAACTTGTCCAAAGTCAGTCAGGGATAAAACAGGCAAGTTTAGCTGTCTTTCAAACTTATCTCAGTGATTTTCTCACACGTACATAGCTTACAAGTACTTTCTATTGAATATATCATATTTCTTGAGTCAGAGATAACAGTGCTTTCCTTTGGTTGACCCTAATTGATAGTTCTCACTTTGGGCACTCCTGGTTTGTAATGTTTCTCTCTAAGAGCTTAGTCAGTGCAGGTCACCTAACTTCAAATTGAAATTATTTCAGCCTGTTTTTAATGATTACTTTAGTGGATTAGATTACTGTATAATAGGCTCTTCTGTCTTAAAACACAAATTACTTGTTTTTTTAAAAGCAGACTCTAGGCATATTTTCTGTTGTTTATGTCTAATTTATGACCAATTCAATAATTTTTCACTCTTTATTTTTTAACGTGTTATGTTACTTCCCTGACCAAATCCTCCAATAATTTCTCATTGCCTTGAAATCAAGTCATGCGTTAGTCTCCACTTTCCTCTCCAGTCTCATGTTGCACTTCTCACCCCTCATACTGTGAACAAACCAAACGTTTCTCTGCTTTCACACATGCTGTTCTTTGTGCCAAAAAACATTCTCAATCTTACCATATTTCTTCACATCATTTAGGTCTCGACCTAAATATCTGTTATCTCCTAAAAGAGGCCTCCTTGAGCATCCTTTCTAAAATCTGTTTCCGTCTCTGCCCCCTCATTATTCCTCATCCATGTTTGTTTACTTCATAGTACTTATCACACTTTGTAATATTTGTGTTTGTTACTTGTTTTCTTTTTTTCCACCTTCCTGACTATATTGTAAGCTCCACAAGAGAAGGGACTGAGGCTCTTATTTACCTTCTAATACCCATGTTTAGCACAGTGCCCAGTATATAAGAGGCCTTCAGTAAATATCTGTGAAATAAATGAATCAAAGAGATCTACTTTCAATGCAACTATTTAGTGTGAGACCTCATCACAAGGAAATACTGTAGCTGCCTCCTAAACTGAAAGGTCTCTCAGATTCCATTTATGCTCTTAAATCTATTCTGCCAAATTGATTTTATAAAATACTATATTGATAGAATCATTTGCTTCCTCAAGATCTTTTAGCAGTTTGCAGATTACCTCTGAATCACATCCATATATTCCTTTATCTTTTTTTTTAAAGGCTCTCTTAATTACAGCCTTCTACTTCTCTTTTACATAACCCTCTTTGCTTTTGTTAGGCTGACCTCTTTATAAGTTATTAGCATTTATCATAAATGCTTGCCATTTTCCAACACTCCTGAGAAGTTCTATGGCTTTCATGTCTTCCATAAATCCAACTCCTCATCCCTCGAATTCCCATTGCAACTATTGCCTAACTCACGCTTAGAATTTAAGTTTTGATCATGTACTTTAATGGATTGTATTCTCTCAGTAGATACAATAATTTTGACTATCCATTGTGAATGTTTTTCAGAATCCCAATAAGAAGCGAATCTTAATTTAAACAGAGTATATTTTTTGAAATGATATGAATTGAAATACTTTGTCATGTGGTTGTCAATTTTGAGATTAGGGAAAGATTAAAATGTATTCCATTTCTGTCTTGGATATTAATTAGGATATTTGATGTCAATGAACAAAGTTGCATTTTATCTTTATTAAATTTCATTGAGTATAGTTAGGCTTCAGATTTTTCCCATCTATAAAATAGAGACCTACTTATGAAATAAATGGAATTATTTCTATTAGTTCAGATTTTGTGGTAATAAGGGCAGGCAATTGTATTCTGTCTGTAAGTAAAAGTAGATTTATTCACTGTGTAAAAAAGATAATAGAGGAAATATTGGAATCCTTTTATCTTATAAACATATTTAATGATAGCAATTACAAGTAATCCTTAATAAGTTTTTAAAAGCTGGATGTCCCCCATTGGACATTTATTTTGAATTACTGATAATGTATTTGAATTCACATTTCTATTCACAAATTAAGAACAATTATTATTGTTTTATTTAAAAAATCTTTAAATCTTGTCACTCATTCAAACTTACCACCACTAGTTCATTTTAACTAGTGGGCTTAACTTAGTGAGTCCTTTGAAATTCTAGACTTTAGAATGTCTTGGCTATTAAAACAGATATTATATAATATGAAAAATGTTCTTTATAGCTGCTTTTGATATTGACAGTTCAGATCATTGTAATTCATTTATTTATTCAAACATTATATCAAATATTGGAAGGAGAGGAAATAAACTTATTTTGCTTTAAATTTATTTTATATATTATATTCATGTATACAATGTGTATGTAATTTGTTTTATATGTTTGCATTACTTGACCACAAAATGTATTTCTGTTAGACACAGAAGAAACATATATGTTTGATGTAAGGTGTTACCTGCTTTCCCAGATAAATAACTTATCTGAGGTTTTGCAGCTTTTTAGGGGCTGAATTTGAACTGGGAACCCCAGACCTGATTCCTGAGCTGATGACTTTGACCAATGTGCTGTACTCTTCACAGATATAAACAGAGTAATATAGTGAAGAATAATAAATGCAGTGATAGAAATATGTCCATCAATTCAAAGTTCTTTGCTGTTCTTTATGTCCTTTATGTGAATTTAAAAATACGAGTATATGTGCAGCACTGATTGTTGGCAGAACCATAGTATGGAACTAGAAGGACCTAGAACACATCAAATATTGCTCAGAGTAGTTTCTATAAATTATTTCATTTAGCCATCAAATTGAGATTGGTGCTTTTATTATTCCCTTCTGCAGCTGAGGAAACTGAGATTAAATAGAGGTTAAATATGTATTTTGTCAAGGGAGCCTAGGCTAAAACCAGCCCTGTTCTTTTAAGTACTGTGAATTTTGCCTCCCTGAAATACCTCTTCACCATTCCTTAAAAATAGGGGCTTTCTTATATACCAGTAATGATTTTCCTAGAACAAACAACTCTTAGACTTGTCATTGTAATTCTGATAGCCTGGCAGTGTTCTGACTTATGTCTCAGTGGTTAGGAATCAATTCAAGGTCATCAAAAGGATTCTGTGCTACCTTTTGCTATAGAACTCACATAAAATATAATTAATAGGATTGGCATTTCAAAATCTATAGCTCATAAAATTGTATATTTTCAGGATTTAAATAGGTACAATCAGTTAATTTATAGGTGTTGAATTGTTTAAAAAATTAGTATGTAGTATTTTACCAGGAACTTTGTGTGTTTTTCTGTTTTTACCTTGAAATACCATTCATGCCTGTCTTTGACATGTTTCTTATTACTCCTCCCTGCAAGTATCATGTTTGTCTTGACAGGACACTCTGGACTTTTGTGATATCTTGTTACTGTCATTATTTAGTATTCTTCTGTTTCTGTATATAAAACAAGGAGCAACTGCTTTCTGCCAGCATTTTGGGTACTCATTTATATTCCCACACTGGTGACCTTAATTTGAAACACACTGCTACCATGTGGATAAGCAGAAGAATACACTGCCTGGGAGTGTAGATTGATCAGTCTGTTATCACTGGTTAAAGGCATAGCAAGAAAATTGGCAGAAGATTAAAAGTAAATCATTGAGGATCCTACAGATCTGAGAAAATAATATCAAAAATTCAAAGAACTATTAATGTGTGCTTTTTTAATAGCAAATTTTATCAAAAGTAAATTTTATTTCCTCTTTTTTGTCCCCATTTAGTCTCTTAAGGGAGAACAAAATCTTAAAATATGTCTGAAAAAATCCAAAACTTAGATTTTATTTTGTGTTTTATTCAAGCATCTAGAAAGCTAGTATCAACTGCTTCACATCTTTTTCTGTCCTATTCAGGAGGGTATTTGAGTGTCATCCTCTAGAGTTGAAGAAACCAGATGGCTGCTCCCCAGGCAAATGCATTTTATATTAAAATATTTTTTAAAATTTTCTTTAAGTTTAGAATATTTTCAAACATTTAACATTTTTCCCTCTGAATATTAAATCAATTAGTGATTTCAACTCTTTTGATCTCCTGGAAGTCCCAGCTACATTTTGGTTCCCTGAGAAAGCATTCTGGATTCCTCACTTGGAGACCTGAATCGCTGGTTTGTGAGACAGAACATTTGGGAATAGCATGTAGTTTGGAATGATGACAGCAAAGGATTTAGATGTGCCACGGGTGAGAGAATATGGAGAGGTAGGCAAGGGATAGATTTTGAAGGGCTTTGTATGCTATGTTGTGCTGAAAAGCTAGGCTCCATCACATGGACAGTGGGGAGCCATTTTAAGATCTTAATGCAAGAATTACATATCTGATTTGTGATAGGTGTCTACGTAAGAGGATCTTGGCAGAAGTATGGAGAATAGCCTTGAAATACCAGAAGTAGGGACGAGCTGTTATTGTTGATCCAAAAGAAATGATAAATTATAAGAGCCCAAACTAAAGAAATGATACTAAGAAGTAAGAGGAGGACATAAACTAAAATATTTCAGAGATAGATTTGCTGAGACTTAGGGACTGATAGGCAATGGAGGGTGAAGGAAAAGAAGTTGAGATTGAGTCTAAAGTTTTGAGATAACTAAATAGATGTGATGCCATTCATAAAGATAGAGATTATAGGAAGAAAAAGAGGTAGCTGGAATTAGGTCAGTCATACAAAGGTGAAAGGAGGTCATGAGTTCAGTCTTAGACATTAAATTTAGAAGATAAAACATTTAGTCATTGGAAAATAGAGATCTAGAATTTAAGAGAAAGATCTTGGCTGGAGTCTTCAGCATATAGGGGGCAGTAGAAGTTATAAGTGTGGGTACAATCACACTGGGAGGGTGTGTAGAATTTTAGAAGTGAAAACACTGAAGATGGAATGCTGGGAGGATACCACCATTAAGGATTGGGATAAGGGGCGTAAAGAGTCTACAAAAGTAGACTGAAAAACTGCATAAAACAATGAGGAGAGAATGGTTTGACTAGAAGCCAAAGGAAAAGAGCATTTTAGGGGAGGGGTAAGTCAGTACTGTTGGCTGCTTGAGAAAGATTAGTACTAAAAATTGTCCATTGAATATGTCATCAGCATATGAGATATCTATGGAGCAGTATGGGCAGAAGTCAGATTGTAATGGACTGAGAAATGAAACATGAAAAGTAGAGAAGAAAAGTACTCTTCTAAAAAGCCAGGTAGAAACAAACTATATGCATAGTTTGGAATACCAGTCAATAATATAAAAGAACGCACTATTGATACACATGACACGAATGAAACTTTGGGTAGTTATGCTGAGTGAAAAAAGTCAATTCCTAAAGGTTACATACTGTTCAGTTCCATTTATATGACATTCTTGAAATGACAAAATTATAGAAATGGAGGACACAGAGTGGTTGCCAGAATTTAGGGAAGGGGGCGTGGGAGGGAGGTGACTGTAGTTATAAAAGGGCAACTGGAGGGATCCTTGTGGTATTGGAACTTTTCAGGATCTTGACTGGGTGCATTCATTAACCTACACAGGTGATGAGATTCCATAGAAAACACATGCATGCACATGCACGCACACACACAAATGAGTACAAGTAAAATTGGGAAATCTAAATAATATTGGTGAATTGTATCAATGTCAGTATCCTGATTGTGTAATTATACTATAGTTTTATAAAATGTTACCACTGAGGAAAATTGGGCAAAGTAGATAAGGGATTCTGTATTATTTCTGGCAACTGCATGTGAATCTGTAAGTATCTCTATAAAAATTTCAAAAATATTAAAAAGTCAAGTAGTGAAGGGGAGAAAAGAAGGGACAATAGCCAGACAGTTGCAAAGTTAAAAAGGGAACTTGATTGTGTTTTTGTGTTGTGAAGGAGGCAGCACTAGAGAAGGAGAGATTGAGATGCCAGGGAGAAATAACTTTCTCTGAATCAGAAGGAAAAGTGTAAGGTTGGGTGTGAATATAAATGTGTGTGTGTTTGTGTGTGTGTGTGTGTGTGTTTATGAGAAAAGCTAAGAGAGAGTTGCCTCTTGATAGTGTTTTTGTGTGCATATGTATCTCTCAAGATTCATAAAATATGAATTGCAGATTAATTTTGTTATCAGTGGCTGTGACAGACTTTGGTATTGTGAATTTTAAAAATTTTATCCAGATTCTTGGTGTTATCCACATTCTCTGTGAGCTAGAATTTTAATCAGCACTGTAAAACATTTTACTATTTATAGCGTGTCTTGAAACCTAGAATTTTAGAATGGTACTGCTGGCTTCTTAGGCTTTGGTAAAAGAAGTGGTGTCATGATTCATATTCATTTTGAGAAAGAGTGAATGAGGGTAGTCACCTGGAACTAAGGGGTTGGCTACTTACAGGAGAGATGATTTTGACTGGTGGGATACATACATCGGTACCTATCTATCTATACACAACTTGATCTTGTTCTTTCCTCCACTGACACTCCCCATTTCAGTAAGGTAAAGAAGCTGGGATAATTTTTTCCCTCCTTGCTGCCTTTTGCATATTGTTTTTTTTTCTTTTTTCTGTGTGTGTGTGTGTGTGTGTGTGTGCACACGCGTGCTCTTGCTTCAGAGTGGCCCTTGATATCATTTTATTTGTATTTTTTAATTTTTACTTTTTTGATACGAAGTCTTTGTCTGTCACCCACGATGGAGGTTAATGGCACAGTCTTGACTCACTGCAACCTCTGCCTCTCAGGTTCAAGCAGTTATCCTGCCTCAGCCTCTTGAGTAGTTGGAACTACAGGTATGCACCACCACACTGGGTTAATTTTTGTATTTTTAGTAGAGACAGGGTTTCACCACGTTGTCCAGGCTGATCTTGAAATCCTGACCTTAAGTGAGCCACCAATCAGGTTCCCAAAATGCTGGTATTACAGGCATGAGCCACTGTGCCTGGCTGGTAGGCTTTTAAAATCTGATTTTACCTGTAAAAAAATTGGAGTGTAGGAGAAAGAGGAGACATGCACCAAGTGATAATTCTTCAATCCTGCCTCTCCCCACAACACTGGGCTGTCAGACCTTATTGTCATACCTTATAGTTGCCTTAGCCCAAGTGTTGATGTTTTAGTTGCATTTGATTCTGTTTATGTGTTAAACTTCCATAATGCTTATGGTTATTGTTTTGCCACGTTGTTGCTTTTGGTACAATATATGAATTGAAATATGAGATAACTGCAGAACCTGTATTGTCTATGCTTTTGTGCCTCCCTAGGGATTCTTGACATATAGTAGGTTCATTATAAATGTTTATTGTTAATTGAATAGTGACTCATATCTTATTGATGTGAGATGGTGAATGTGTGAGAATATATATTATTCAGAAATAAAGTTATCAGGAATTGAAGTTAGGAGGTTTAGATGGAGAAGAAAAGGGAGTAAATTGTTGGAAGGTGCCTAGCACTTCATCCTGCTATCCAATTGCAGAATCGCTTTATTAAACTGGCATTTGTTGATGTTCCTTTGGAAATGTATTAGCTGGAAGATGCAGAATGAATGTAACTGAGAAAAAAGCTTGTAGCATGCCAAGAAATACCCAAGGCAAATGCTAACTTAATACAAATTATCTTGCCTTCATCCTCAGAAGGGCAATAAATCTCAATTCCGATAACCTACAATGGAGAAAAGGAAGGTTTCTACCTTTATATCCTCAGAGGGGAGATAGGAAGAGAGAAATGTAAAATGGCATCTCATTCTAGTCTTCTGATGTTCTCAGCCAATCTGTAAGTAACAGCCATAGTAAGTGTGCACACAGTAATGTGTGTGGCTGCTAGTTGCAGACCTACATAATTATATGCCTGAATTAGCTCATTTGTTTCAGGGAGTTTAAAATGAGTCTCAGTGCCAAATCATGCTGAGTGTATTTCTGGAAAATACCATCTTCATCCTATGTAAGGATGTATTTTATAGATAACAGACTGGATCTTCAGGACCATCGGTGGATTTACCTAATAAATTAAACTACATAAAAGCAGATATAACTGACTTAGCAATCTCACTGGACTCAGCCTTATTTTAAGAATGTAAAATTTCCCATTAGTGCTAAAAGTTTATTAATTAAATATTCTGGACTCTATGAATAACAGAATAACATGTATAACTCTAAAGTGGTATTTTATATCTGCCACCAATTACAGGCCATAAAAATACTTGGTTCCCACAAAAGAAACACATACATGGATTACGTTTCACTTGGAATTTTTGTGGCTTTCCATTTGAATGTTTGCCAAATGCTTTGTAAAGTGCTGCATACAAGCACTATTCACAATAGTAACTACATGGAATTAACCTAGATGCCTCTTGACAGTGGACTGGGTAAAGAAAATGTGGTACATATATATCAGAATACTATGCAGCCATAAAAAATAAAATCTTATTGGCCAGGTGCGGTGGCTCACGCCTGTAATCCTAGCACTTTGGGAGGCCAAGGCAGGCAGATCACCTGAGGTCAGAAGTTCGAGACCAGCCTGGTCAATGTGGCGAAACCCAGTCTCTACTAAAAACACAAAAATTTAGCTGGGTGTGGTGGTGGGTGCTTGTAAACCCAGCTACTCAGGAGACTGAGGCAGGAGAATCGCTTGAACCCAGGAGGCAGAGGTTACAGTGAGCTGAGTTCATGCCACTGTACTCCGGCCTGGGTGACAAGAGCAAGACTCCATCTCAAATAAATAAATAAAGTAAACAAAGATATCATGTCCTTTGCAGCAAGATAGATGCAGCTGGAGGGCATTATCCTAAGCAAGTTAACACAGGAATGGAAAACCAGATACCCTATGTTCTCACTTATAAGTGGGAGCTAAACATTGAGTACACATGAACACAAAAATGGGAACAGGGCCTACCTGAGCAGGGATAGTATGAGGAGGGTGAGGGTCAAAAAACTACTGATTGGATATAGTGCTCACTACCTGGGTGAGGAAATCATTTGTACACCAAACCCCAGTGACACACAACTTACCCTTATAACAAACCTGCACATGTACCCACCGAACCTAAAATAAAAGGTGAAAAAACAAAGTGCTGCACACCAAAAAATTCAATATACTTTGGTTTTTCTGATATTTATATAGTGTTTATTGACTTAAATGAAAGTTTTATTTCCTTCTGAGGGAAAAATTTGCCTTTATGGCTCACCATAGTTATTACAATTTAACATAAAAAGTAAAATTAATCTTTTGGTATCAAGTATAATTCCCATAGAACATGTCTTTATTTAATAACCCTTATTTAGTCCACACGAGTTTATTAAATACTGGTCTTCTAGGCAATAGGAATAGGAAGATGAACAAAACTCGAGTGGTCCTGCCCTCAGACAGTTTGTGCCCACATCTGCCTGTGTCCAAACCCAATTGTTATTCAGTATAACTTTCTCTTTGCTGGCTTTCTGTTGTCATATTTTAGTTACACATTCAAAGAATAATCTGCATAAAACTGCATCAGCTTTTACTTTGATCATTTTATTTTCTATAAAAATACTGATTTTGGCCTTATACACAGTACTTACTGTTTTCATAATCTACTAAATCTGTGGTACTTTTGTCAGGTTCATATACTTATTAACAAACAGCTTATAAATTCTTGTTTTACAGGTAAAGTAAATATTAAATTACAGACATAAAGACAGCTACATAAATAGGAATATTCCATTTTATTAAATATATAAGCATCTACAATATGCATATTCCTATAACATACTATACAAAATATACATATGCAGCTGACTCTAGCCTAGATTTTTGTGCCTATCCACTGGTATCACAAGTTCACTATAACCTTATGAATATTAGTTATATCCCCTACTTCTCATTAGATGTACAGCAGGGTATGTCTTACTGAATTCAACTTGTTGACTTCTCTTCCCTTTAAACCAAGGCTAAATTTGGAAAACAGTGCAAATTTGTTTTTCCTGTCAAGTCTTGAAGAAGAGTTTTAGAAACCAGGCTCTTTGATTACAACAGGCGGGTGTACCTTTAGTTTGGGTCCTAGACTGATTAGCATCTAAAGCCCTTATTATCATTAGCACCTAGGGAAAGGTGGCATATTAACAAGTTATAACACTTATCTCACAGGAACAATACTTTCTTTGCTTTCGTTGGAGGAAATTTATATCATAGCATCTAATGTAAAAAATTAGATCAAATGACGACTGTGTTTATAACAGAAGGTCATAGCAGAAGGTTTCTGAGATAAGCTATTTTATTTCCTTAGAAATATTAAGTACGCCTTACCTAAACAGTTATTATACTTGTCTCCAGTTTTAGTGGTTTTTTTCCTCAGATATGTATAGAAGTTATATAGTAGGATTCCCGAGCAAGATGGCCAAATAGGAACAGCTCCGCTCTGCAACTCCAAGTGAGACCAATGCAGAAGGCGGGCGATTTCTTCATTTCCAACTGAGATACCTGGTTTATCTCACTGGGACTGGTTAGACAGTGAGTGCATCCCATGGAAGGTGAGCAGAAACAGGGTGGGGTATTGCCTCACTTGGGGTGCACAAGGGGTTGGGGAACTCCCTCCCCTAGCCAAAGGAAGCCATGAAGGACCGTGCTGTGAGGGACAGTGCTATCCGGCCCAGATGCTATGATTTTTGCATGGTCTTCACAACCCACAGACCAAGAGATTCCCTCGGGTGCCTATACTACCAGGGCCCTGGGTTTTAAGCACAAAACTGGGCAGCTGTTTGGGCAGACACTGAGCTAGCTGCAGGAGTTTTTTTTTCATACCCCAGTGGTGCCTGGAAAGCCAGCAAGACAGAACTATTCACTCTGCTGGAAAGGGGACTGAAGCCAGGGAGCCAAGCAGTCTTGCTCAGTGGATCCCACCCGCTTGGAAGCCCAGCAAGCTAAGATCCACAGGCTTGAAAATCTTGCTGCCAGCACAGCAGTCTGAAGTCGACCTGAGACACTGGAGCTTGGTGGAGGGAGGGGTGTACACCATTCCTGAGTCTTGAGTCAATCGTTTTCCCCAGTGTAAACAAAGCCACCTGGAAGTTCAAACTGGGCAGAGCCCATCACAGCTCAGCAAAGCCCGTACAGCCAGACTGTCTCTCTAGATTTCTCCTCTCTGGGCAGGGCATCTCTGAAAGAAAGGCAGCAGCCCCAGTCAAGGGCTTATAGATAAAACCCTTATCTCCCTGGGACAGAGCACGTGGCAGAAGGGACTGTTGTGGGCACAGCTTCAGCAGACTTAAATGTTCCTGCTGTCTCTGAAGAGAGCAGCAGATATCCCAGCACAGTGCTGGAGCTCTGCTAAGGGACAGACTGCCTCCTCAAGTGGGTCCCTGACCCCCATGCCTCCTGACTGGGAGACACCTCCCAGCAGGGGTTGATAGACACCTCATATAGGGGAGCCTTAGCTGGCAACTGGTGGGTGTCCCTCTTGGATGAAGCTTCCAAAATAAGGAGCAGGCAGCAATCTTGGGTGTTCTGCAACCTCTGCTGGTGATACCCAGGCAAACAGGGTTTGGAGTGAACCCCCAGCCAACTCCAGCAGACTTGCAGAAAAGGGGCCCGACAGAAGGAAAACTGACAAACAGAAAGCAATATGATGACCAAGCAAAAACTCCATCTGAAGGTGACCAGTGGCAAAGACCAATGGTAGATAAATCCATGAAGATGAGGAAAAACCACTCAAAAAGGGCTGAATATTCTAAAAACCAGAATGCCTCTTCTCCAAAGGATCACAACTCCTTGCCAGCAAGGGAATAAAACTGGATGGGGAATGAGTTTGATGAATTGACAGAAATAGGCTTTAGAAGGTGAGTAATAATGAACTCCTCCAACCTAAAGGAATATGTTATAACCCAATGCAAGGAAGCTAAGAATCTTGATAAAAGGTTAGAGGAATTGCTAGCTAGAATAACCAGGATTTCCTGTTTAATAAATGGTATTGGGAAAACTGGCTAGCCAGATGCAGAAAACTAAAACTGGACCCCTTCCTTACACCTTGTACAAAAATTAACTCCAGATGGATTAAAGATTTAAATGTAAGACCTAAAACCATAAAAATCCTAGAAGAAAACCTAGGCAATACTGTTCAGGACATAGGCATGGGCAAAGACTTCAT
Source organism: Saimiri boliviensis (assembly GCF_048565385.1). Lineage (NCBI taxonomy): Eukaryota > Metazoa > Chordata > Mammalia > Primates > Cebidae > Saimiri > Saimiri boliviensis. Next base: position 93,252,601 of record NC_133458.1, on the reverse strand, counting down.
GACTAAAACTCCAAAAGCAATTACAATAAAAGCCAAAGTTGACAAATGGGATGTAATTAAACTAAAGAGTTTCTGCACAGCAAAAGATAACTATCATTAGAGTGAACAGGCAACCTACAGAGTGGGAGAAAATTTTTGACATCTGCTCATCTGACAAAGGGCTAATATCCAGTATCTACAAGGAACTTAAACAATTTACAAGAAAAAAACCACCTCATTAAAAACTAGGCAAATGATATGAACAGACACTTTTCAAAAGAAGACATTTATGCAGCCAAAAAACATATAAAAACAAGCTCATCATCACTGGTCATTACAGAAATGCAAGTCAAAACTATAATGAGATACCATCTCACCCCAGTTAGAATGGGGATCATTAGAAAGTTAGGAAACAACAGATGCTGGAGAGGATGTAGAGAAATACGAATGCTTTTACACTGTTGGTGGGAGTGTAAATTAGTTCAACCATTGTGGAAGACAGTGTGGCAATTCCTCAGGGATCTAGAACTAGAAATACCATTTGACCCAGCAATCCCATTACTGGTTATATATCCAAAGGATTATAAATCATTCTTCTATAAAGACACATGCACGCATATGTTTATTGCAGCACTGTTCACAATAGCAGAGACTCGGAACCAACCCAAATTCCCATTAATATTAGACTAAAGAAACATTGTCACATATATACCATGGAATACTGTGCAGCCATAAAAAAACATGAGTTAATGTTTTTTGCAGGGACATGGTGAGGCTGGAAACCATCATTCTCAGCAAACTAGTACAAGAACAAAAAACCAAACACCACATGTTCTCACTCATAGGTGGGAGTTGAACAATGAGAACACATGGGCACAGGGAGGAGAATATCACACACCAGGGCCTGTCAGGGGTTGGGGAGCATGGGTAGGTATAACATTAGGAGAAATACCTAATGTAGATGACGGGTTGATGGGTGCAGCAAACTACCATGGCACATGTATACCTCTTTAACAAACCTGCACATTCTGCACATGTATCCCAGAACTTAAAGTATAATTTAAAAGTAAAAAATTTTTTAAAAAGATAAAATAGAAATTAAGAGATTATAAAAAAAAGTTATACAGTAAAGGTAAAATTTTTTTAAAACATCTTTGTGTAAATCAATATATTTTATAAATTATTTAAAATGAGTAATAGAATTGGAAAGAAGCTAGTCTATGCCTCTCATTTTATAAATGAAGTCTAGAAAGACTGAATCATCTAGGAAGCCACATGAAGTTTAGGGTTCAACAGGAGTAGTATTCTGTTTCCTGATCTATGTTTTCTTCTTCTATAAAGACTATGCTTATATTTTTTATCTCATAGTTGTTCTCAATATATGCATTACGAGGTACTGTACCTGGTTGCTAGATGGTTACAAAAATATTAATATATACACATATATATCCACACCTCCCTATACACATACCTATCAAGTCATGTTTGCACTCTCTACCGAGGAAAGAATCAGCTATTTCTTTCTACCTCTCCCCATACACATACATATCAAGTCATGTTTGGAATTTCCAAACTGCTATCTTTTGTCTAGCTTTCAGCTTTCTCATATAAAGAGTGTTTGACATCTTTATTAATTTTTTTAAAAAGGCTGGAAACATAACCATTTGAGGTCATGATAGAAATACAGTCATGTGCTGCATAACAGCTTTTCAGTCAATAACAAATTGCTTAGCTTATAATGGTCTTATAAGATTATGATACTGTATTTTTATTGTACCTCTTCTGTGTTTAGATACACAAATAGTCACCATTGTGTTACAGTTGCCTACAGTATTCAGTTGAGAAACATGCTATAAGGGGCTTGTAGCCTTGGAGCAATAGGCTATACCATATAGCCAAGGTGTGTAGTAGGCTGTACCATCTAGGTTTGTGGAAGTACGTGTCACGATGTTTATACAATGACAAAATCACCTAATGGTGTATTTCCTAGAATATATTCCTGTTGTTAAGTGATCATGACTGTAATTAACTCCAGCAAGAATCTTTGAATTCTAAATCTATAAATGTTAAAACTAGTGAATGAAATTTGAAGAAGAACGAAATTTGAAGAATTTTACATTATCTCAAAGTATCTCTCCGTAAGATACTTATCTGTACACTGAAAAACAAGAATGTGACTGGAGAAATATGGCAGATACCACCTTAAATAAGTGATGAAAATTAACATCATCAGTGATGGGATAAATTGGCATCATGTAAACTCCTGATATGGTGCACTGAGCCACAATAATGGGATGAGTTTCATAAAAAAGTATTTTTTGCCTTTGTAAATTTTTGGAATTCCTTGGATTAAAAAATTAAGACTTTGTATCTTTTATGTCTGAGTCTACAAAGAAATTTACAGTGTTACTAGATCATTTTTACTGTGAGCACTTATTTTCCCTTTTAAAGGTTTTCTTATATGAACAGTCTTAGTAATGTTGTTTTTATTCATGTAACTGAAAACACAAGTAAAATGTCTTTATTGACAAGCAAGTAAATACTTGGTATTATTAAAATATAAATGAAAATATTATAGAAACCTGAGATCTGGGACTTGAAAGTAACATTTTCTTCAGAATAAGTAAACTTTAGTTGGTCAGTGAGATACACAATGCTGTTATCTTATTATATTCTAAAGAAAAAAATAATGCCTGACTAGCAAGTTTGTTCAGTTAAAATATATTGTTAATAAGGCCAGTGATACATATGGGAACTTGTAAGGGTGTTATTTGTTCTCTGGCTATACATGTAACATTGGCAAATTGGGTTGCAAATTTATAATTTAGGTTACTTGGGTGTCTAAGAGTCTGAAAGGTTTTTGAAAGAGGTTATAAATTGCTTTCCTTTGAGTCACTCAGTTACTTTAACCTTAAAGCCTTTTTACTATTTCTTAGAAAATTATTTTAGTTGTATTGTAAAACATAAGCTGTTTATGGGCATCCCTATTTTTTTTTAATTGCACTTTAGGTTCTAGGGTACATGTGAAGAACATGCAGGATTGTTGCATAGGAATATACATGGCAATGTGGTTTGCTGCCTCCATCCCCATCTGAGTGGATGTCCTTTTTGTTGCTGATGAAGTTATTTCTTTCTGTTCCTTAGTTTTCCTTCTAACAGTCAGGCTTCTCTGGTGTAGGACTGCTGGAGATCCACTCCAGACCCTGCTTGCCTGGGGATCACCTGCAGTGGCTGCAGAACAGTCAGGGTTGCTGCCAGTTTCTTCTGTTATCTTTTTTCCAGAGGGACACTTGCCAGTTGTCAGCCTGAGCTCTCCTTTATGAGGTGTCTCTGGATATATGGGGGTTGGGGAGCTGCTTGAGGAGACAGTCTACCCTTATAGGAACTCAGGTTCTGAGCTGTGAGCTCTGTTGTTCTGCTCAGAGCTGCTGGGCAGAGTCTGCTGCAGCAGAACTCATAACCGCCTTTTTTTTCCCCAGGTGCTCTGTCCCGGGAAGGTGGGGCTTTAGTTATAAGTTCCTGGCATGCTTCTGCCTTTTTTCAGAGATGCCCTGCCCAGCAAGGAGGTAGCCTAGTCACAGTCTGCCAGCAGAGGTGTTTCTGACCTGCTGTGGGCTCTGCCCAGCTGCCGTTTGAACTTCCTTTCAGTTTTGTTATAGGGGTATTGTTAGAACTGCCTCGGTGATGGTGCTCTGCCTCAGTAATGGCAGACTGTCTCTGTAATGGCAGACTGCTTGGTAATGGTGGATTGCTATGGTAATGGTGGACTGCCTCGGTAATGGCGGACTGCCTCTGTAATGGCAGACTGCCTTGGTAGTGGTGGACTGCCTCGGTAATGGCGGACACCCTTCTCCCCATAGAGCTGGACCATCCCAGGTCCAGTTGTGCTTGTTGTGAAACTCTTAATCCAGTGTGTTTCAGATTGCTGGTCTTTGTGGGGCTGGGACCGGCCGAGCTAGATTACCTGGCTCCCTGTTTCAGCCCCCTTTTCTTAAGTTGAACAGGCGACTCTGTCTCCCAGGTATAACAGCTGCCAGTTGAAACGGCACCTGGATTTGTGTGAGTTTTTGTGTGGAGACCTGCTGCACCGGCTGAAATAGCCGTGCTGGAGACTTGTAGTGCTCTTTGGCCTGGGAATCTCCTGGTCTGTGGGCAGTAAAAGTTTGCTGGGAAATGTGCTGGGAACTGCAATCCAGAGCTGTTCCTATTTGTCCATCTTGGATCATCCTCCCACTATTTTTTTTTTAAGGCAGTCATTAGCTTCTTTAGGATATATTGGGCAGCACTGCATGTGTATGTGTGCATGATACACGTACATACACATTTTACATAAACATATATGTGTTTATATGGGAGACTGCATTAATTGTATGTCTAAAATCTTAAGATTCAAAGGCAATTCAAAGATGGCTAGCAATAGAACAAAAAGATTTCAATATGAATAAATATATAGTTTGTATAATGTGTGGATTTTTTAAAATTAAAATTAAAATTTAAATTCTTTTAGACACAGGTCTCACTCTGTCACCCAAGCTAGAGTGCAGTGGTGTGTTCACAACTCACGGCAGCCTTGACCTCTTAGGATCAAGCAATCCTCCTACCTCAGCCTCCCAAGTAGCTGCAATAGATGTACTTTTTTTAAAAAGCTATGAATAAATTGAATTTTGCAATATTATAATTTAAATGTACCAGGGAAATGTCACTGTTTCAAGATAGTGTGAAATAGCATTGGTGACTGTGGCCTGTAAGTTATTTTTATGGTTCAAAAGAGTTTTGAAATTTATTTTTCTTAGCAGCTAGCAAAATTCTCTACTTATCTATGTTATACACATTCATGATATGGAAAGATCACCCCATTATATGTACACACACACACACACACACACACACACACACAGGAGACAAAGTCTCACTGTCTTGCCCTGGCTGGAGTTCAATGGCACAGTCTCAGCTCACTGCAACCTCTGCCTCCTGGGTTCAAGCGATTCTTGTGCCTCAGCCTCCCAAGTTGCTGGGAATACAGATATGCACCACCACATCTGGCTAATTTTTTGCATTTTTCATAGAAACAGAATTGCCCCATGTTGCCTAGGCTGGTGTAGAACTTCTGAGCTCAGGCAGTCTGCCCACCTTGGCCTCCCAAAGTGCTAGGATTATAGGCATGAGCCACCATGCTTGGCCTCACCTATAATATTGAACTAGTATTGCTGTCTTTTTATTCACTTTGTGCCTCAGCTTCCTTCAGTAAAGCTAATTAGAGCCAGTTGTCTTGTATGATTTGGTCATGTGTATAATTCCCTTTATAGCAAATTCCACTGACAAGCAAATTCTTCTGCTTAATGTCTGAAAAAGTCATTAAATTGTAAGATTGCATTTTTAAAATATGCAACATACTGTATATCTATGCATTACATTGGAGATGTCAGCCTAAATTTTCAAATGTTATCATTTTTGAGCTGTTATTCATTTTTAACATTACAAATGAATTTATTATTTCTAAATAAGGTTAAAATTATTACATTTTTAAATTGCAGTATTGGCTTTTAGTTATTTTGAAGACTGTGTTGTATTAAAATGTAACTTGATATGGAACAGGGAATATTGCTCCAATAATTGAATTAGAAAGAAAACTGGAAATCCTTTCCTCTCTGGTTTTTGTTTTCTCTCTCCTCCTCTTCACTACTGATTTTTTTTTTTAAAGACCAGTTATGTTTTCCCTGTTCTACTTTCTCCCATTTTATTCCTTCATTACTGTAGACTACCTTCTGCCCATACTACCTCTTCCCTGATATCTCAACAAGATTACTATATCCTCTTAATTTCTGTAGTCAGTGAACAATTTCCAGTAGTTCTCTTTCTTGGCCTTTCTGAAGCAACTTACGCTATTGACTGTTGATTCATTTCTCCTAAAATTCTGTGCACTTTCGGCTTCTATTCAGACAGTTCTCTCCTGATCCTTTCATATTGTTCCTTTATGGCCTTCCTGTGTCCTCCTCTTTCTCTTAAGGAGAAATGAAAACTATAAGATGTAATCGCTTGGTTGATATTCCACCTAAATTTGACACAACTACAGTAGCCTCCCCTTATCTGAAGTTTTGCTTCTATGGTTTCAGTTACCCACAGTCAGCCAGGGTCTGAAAATAGGTGAATTATAGTATAATAACATATTTGAGAGAGACCACATTCATTTAACTTTTATTACAGTATTATTAATATAATTGTTTTATTTTATTACTAAATATTGTTATTCTTTTGCTGTGCCTAATTTATAAATCAAACCTTATCACAGGTGTATTTGTATAAGAAAAAACATAGTATATGTAGGGTTCAGTACTATCTCTAGTTTCAGGCATCCACTGGGGGTCTTGGAATGTATTTCCCATTGATAGAGAAGGGAACATGACTATAACTAGAAGTTGTATATAAAGTAGTTTTGTTGTCTTTATGAAAAAATCAATTTCATTTAAAAATTTAATTTCATTTACTGTCTTGGATTAGGAAATGATTTATTTTTAGGCCTAATTTTTACTATTACTTTCATATGAATTTGCATTTTGTTTTCTTTCAAGTAGTTTCAGTTAGTTTAAAATTTCAACTAGTTTGAATTCCAAGGATACATGGACTTTTTGAATTGAAATAACTCTGTTAAGGAAATTTATGTTGGATCTTGAAGTACAATTTAATGTAATTCCTAAAAAGGGATCTATCATATCATCTAATTGTTAGGGATGATTAGACTTTTTATTTTGTATGTTTAAAATATGTTTCTTTTAGCACAGAGCACTTTACTTACAGTATTGCTAATCACTTTTTAGTATGGAAATGCATCTTTTTTCACTCAAAGTTTTGTTTTAAGCATTAAGATGCTTTTTTTTTTTTGAGATTTTCTTCAAATGTAGAACTTTGAAGTAGCTGAGTACTGTCACTTTTACTTCACAAATAGGAATTCTCCAAATGGTTCTCTACAAATGGGCCTCTTTCCTTGGCCAGAAATCTCGTATTTGCCTTTATTTTAAAGATGTATAATAGGACTTGCTTTATGAATAAGCATTCTACAATCATTAACAAGACTTGTTCAAACCAAAAATAGGGATATATTTCCCAAAGACGGTGAGCTCAATAAATCAGATGACTGGAGTTGGGAAGGATAGTGGTGAGCCTGTTTGTAAACTTTGGGTTTCTGAATGTTAATTTTAAGCTTCCTTTTTAAAAGGCCAGTGTTCGTAGAGCTTATCCTGTCAGCAATATCTTGTGTCAATTGTCAGGTCATGTTTAGCATGTGGAGATGTATTAATCCGCCATAGCTAGCACTGTAAGAGGCTGGGATAAAGAGAGGGCTCAAGCAGATGAAGAGGGATTAACTGTGTGGATTGAGCAAACTCCTCAATCACTGAACCAGTGATTTTACAAAGGATTAGCTGCTGCTTTTACAAATATTGATTACTGATTTGCTACTCGAAATGGAGATGACATAACTTGTGTGGTTGCCGTGTAGTGCACTATGTGAAGTGTGCATCATTCATATTAATGGATTTGTCATAGGCATTATAGAAACTGACAGATTTGATTATAGCAGCAGTTGCTAGAGCTGTTATGGTTAAGGTTGTGTCAACATATCTATTAAAACTTCAGTATTTTAGAAGTTTATAGTATAGCCATAAAATTCATTTCCCCAGGTGGAATTTGGAATACCAGTTACTGCCTGGCACAGTTATTTTTATGCATATTATTACGTGAGTTGGAAGACATTTAAGTTGACATAGAGCAAAAATACATTATTTTGTTATTTTTGTAACATCAACAAATTTAGATTCATTTTGGAAAATGTCAGAAATGCTAGCTTTCTAAACAAAACGTGTCTAGTTCATGTTGATATCCAACAATTCATTTGTATTTTTCCCAGATCAGGAATTGTTTTGAAGCCTTTGGCTATGTTTCTATAAGCACATGGAGACTTTTAGAAAATGTAGGAATATCTGGGTAATTAAAAGTAATGACTTTTGTTTTCATTGAAGTAACTTTTTATTACTCTAAAAATTAGTAGCAAGAATTAGAATTATCTGTGTCAGAGAAAATATGTTTAATTCTTTTAAGAAATCATTTGTCTTGCAGATGTTTTCTTTATGTCACAACAGGAAAGCTTTTCAGAGAGTTGAGTTGTATCTTAAAGGGTAAGCTGGAAGCTTTCTAGGCAATGAAAGTGGTGAGGAGTGGGTAGTGGAGAAAGGTGAGGGAATAGCACATTTCAGGCAGAGTGAAAACTTGTGTGGATACATGAGACTTGGCTTATTTAAAAAATAGCCAGGTATATGAACATTCTCAAAGTAGTACCTTCACATGTATTGAGAATATTGTTTTCAGATTGTATCATTGTACTATAAAACTATACTCGTATTGATTAAATTTTCTAGATGAATGGGTAGCATTTTTCTGGCTACGATTTTAATATATAAATTGATTTACATGACTTAAAAGCCTATTTTTTGTTTTTTATTTTAAATATTATGTAAAATTTTTATTGTATAATACACGCTTATAACAAAGTTGTTTCCCCTCTCCAAAAGAAAAAATAAAACATTCCCTACACCCCCTAGAAGTAAGAACTACTCTGTGTTCTTCCAGACTTTTTTTCTGAGTTGTAAGAATATGTATGTGCTGGAAAAAACATGGAAGCAGATATTTCTTAAATTTAAAAAAATGGTATAGCACACTGGGTGCAGTGGCTCACGCCTATAATTCCAGAACTTTGGGAGGCCAAGGCGGGTGGATCACAAGGTCAGTCACAAGATCAAGACCATCCTGGCTAACACGGTGAAACCCCATCTCAACTAAAAATATAAAAAATTAGTCAAGTGTGGTGGCATGCACCTGTAGTCCCAGCTACTCAGGAGGCTGAGGCAAGAGAAATGCTTGAACCCAGGAGGTGGAGGTTGCAATGAGCCGAGGTCACACCACTGCACTCTAGCCTGGGTGACAGAGTGAGACTCCATCTAAAACAAAATAGTATATCACTATATATATTAGTATACCAGTGTTTTTCAACCAACTATCATGGACATCTTTCTTCATTAGTATATATCTTTCCATATTAATACACACAGATCTATAGCATTATTTAGAATGTCTTCATAATATTCCTCTTAGTGAGCATTTTCCATCTTTCTCCTTTCACAAATGGTATATCAGTGAATATTCTGGTTTATACACCATTACGTACCAGCACTTTAATTTGTAGGATAGATTCTTATCAGAGTATTGTCATTCTCATCCACAAAGCTATATTAAGCTACACTCCCCAAAAGAGGGTGAATAGAGATGAGAGTACCATCTCTTCTTGCCCTCCTATTTGATATTCTTAATCTTTGCAGTTTTTGCCAGTCCTATAAGTTAATAAGTAGTATACTATTTTCATTTGTTTTATTTAATTATTAGTCAGGTTTATTCATTTGTTTATTCACCAAAATTTAACAACCACTTCCTGTGTTCCAGGTTCTTAGGGATACAGCAGTGAACAAGACAGTTGTCTCTGGGCTTATGGAACTTACGTTCTAATAGAGGTGGGGGGAGCTTGGGAAAGACTACAAATCAATAAACACTCATCTCTTTTCATGTTTATTAACCTTTGTACTTATTCCATGAATTGCTTGGCTCATATCCTTTACCTGATTTTCTATTGACCTGTTCATTTTTTTAATTCATTTGCAGTTCATTATCTATTGTGACATCCACATAAATGTTTTCTCCTATAAATACACCTTGAAAAAGTCATCATTTGACAAGTTAATGACTGTACCAGTTCTTATCCATGTATGGAATTATAGTAGTACACCTGACTTCTTTGGTTGTTGAGAAAGAATTGGACTAAGTCTTAAATTTCCGTAATTCAGCATCCTCTGAAGAATTCATAAAAAACTATTTTTGTATTTTTAAAAGTATATTAGAACTGTGAGTCTGGTGTGACACTTGAATTTTAAGTCATTTTTTTGGTATTTTGAATAGGTCATTGCATATTTCATATATTTATGAGCAAACTACAGATTGAGAGTTCAGACCACTTTATTGCCTTACCCTCCTCTGAGGTAACTGCCAGTGCCTTACAGGGCAAATGAGGGAGCACTGAACTGCTCTTGATATGATGTTCAAGTGTGGCTGAACAGCACTGGTTGTTTACATGAAGTTATATCAGTTGTGTGTTGTCAGCAATCATTTTGTTGTGCTAAGTATTCCATGAGTTTCTTTTTCAGAGTCTTAATTTTGACATTTCTAATTTGAACTAAATAGCTAAAATTTCTTGGTGAAATTGTTCTGATAATGACAACTCTTAATTGGGAGAAAAGAAGGCCATGGCTGTGTCAGCTCTGGCAGACCCTGCAGTGAGATAGCCCACACAGTGAATGTATTACTTAATTGCCTTTTGAAGTCTTGCGTATAGTAAATATCAGTTTCTATATTTGTCAGGTTTTTTTTTTTTTTTTTTTTTTTTCCCAGCCTGGAGTTCAACGGAGTAATCTTGGCTCACTGCAACCTCTGCCTTCCAAGTTCAAGCAATTCTCCCACCTCAGCCTCCAGAGTAGCTGGGATTACAGGCGCATGCCAGCATGCCCTACTCATTTTTATATTTTTAGTGGACATGCAGTTTCACCATCTTGACCAGGCTGGTTTCAAACTCCTGACCTCAAGTGATCCACCCGCTTTAGCCTCCCAACGTGCTGGAATTCCAGGTGTGAGCCACCGCACCCGGCTACTTTTTTAAAAATATGCTAAAATCACAGAGCTAAATGGACACTTTTAATATTACATGTTCTGTCCCAATTTTCTTCCTTTTTATTATGTATCTTCACGTTGATGGTTACAAAGTTTAGAACTGAACGGGAGTGTAATTGGGAAAGCAGATACTAAAGTGGAAAATAAATATAACTATGACCTCTTTGTTCTTCATTTCTTATGGCTATTTTACCTCTCATTCTTCTCCTTCCTCATTGGTTTCTTGAATCTGTTTATTAGTGGGGAATAGCAACTGATCATGAGCTTCTCAAAGGCAAGGACTATAGCTGTACCTCTTGGCTCATCACAGTGCCTGGCACATATTGGGTGCTCAGTAACTGCCTGATGAATGAACAAACACATGCAGGAAACTGCTTAATACTGTTTTTTATTGCAAGTCTCTCTCTCTCTCTCTCAGTACTGTGAAAGGTGTATTAAATGTTTACCAAATTATTTTAATGACCCCAAAGTTAGGTTGTTATAAATAAAAATCATTATCTGCATTATCATTTATATTTCTGGCATTTTTGTTCTGTTTTCAGTGTTGTACTTATTGCAGAACTATGTTTTATCTATATATTGATTTTTCTATTTTGCAGTGAACATTAGCTTAGAGCATATTTTACAAATCCTATATACAAAACAAGGTTTTTATACCATTCTGAGCTATATAGATGATTTTGTTTAAAATTATACTTCTTCATTTGAAAGTAGTACCCTTGGTGATTTCCATGCACACTCAAGTTTTAGCCTATGATCCCCTTGCTCAAATTCTAGTGAAAAAGACATACTTATGACAATTATTTTAGTCTGATATTGTAAATACCACATGAATGCCTATGTCTGTTTTTCTGGCCAGTCTCACAAATGCCTGTTAAAGTTACTCCCCTTTGAAACTAAGGATCAGGAAAAGGATTAAGCATGTGGTACGCTTTTATTTCCAGATTAAGAAGAAAAACTGCTACACATGAAGTGTCCTAATATTGAAGTTTTAGTATGAATTCTCTAGTAATTTACTCAGTTATATGGATAACAATGCTTTATAATCCCTTCAGTTACCCAGGTGTACATATGGCTACCAGTTCATACTGAAGAGTAGACTCGGGCATTTTATCATTTTCAGTAACATGTTGTTCTGTGGACATTTTGTGGCTACAAAAGTAGGCATATGCTTAAAATTTTTACGGGCTAGAATTGTCCTGGCACTGAATTAGAACTTTGTAAGTCAGTTGCTGATTTGTTTTTGTGTTAAGATTATCTTCATCCAGGTTTATGTCCCTACAAAGTCATTAAACTTTGTAAATTGATAAATAAGTGTATTAATTTCACCCCCAGCCTGACTGCTTGTTCAAGGATATGGCTCTTGACTTAAGCAGCATCAAAAAAGAGTTTTGTTAGCTTCTTGCAGAGAATGGAGCTTTTTCTTGAGATTTAATATTTACCAGAAGTCTAATTAAGGCAAACAGGATTTTGGAATGATTGTCTGAAAATTGTGCAGGGTTTCTGTTCTTATATATATTCTATGATCTTTTCCTTGAGTGTAACAAAGCTGTTTGGGAGCTAGCTGTATACTTGGGTCTCCTAGTTTTGTATTCTTTAGAATTGCTTTTCCTGAATTTCACTTTGGCATTAGCCTTTTGGCTCAATATGAATGATGCTATACAAAATAGCCCTATGAAACTTTTATTTTATATACTGTAAAAATGTTATTGAGGACATTGAGAGCACATGGGATAAATTTCTTTCTATTTCAGTACCAGGAGCCAGAAATAGTTGTGTTTTCTTCCCCGAACAATGATCTGTATTTATCTTATGGACAATGGCTCATATACTTTATTGTATTTTTTGCTTCCTGTTGGTTGTTATAAAGCTTATAACTGAATTTTTGGCCCACTCCTCACAAGTGTAAATGACTTTTTAGTTCCAAGTTGTTTTCTGTTCCACTCTGACTTCTAATTTTGCCTTGATTTGAAAAAAAAAAATCGAAATAGTGACACAGAAAGTTAGAGGAGAATAACAAAAAGAGTTCCGGTATACTTTTCACCCCAATTCCCCTAACATTAGCATTTTTCTTTATGAGTATTTGCTCTGTCACTCCCCCTCCTCCCCTTCTTACCCTGCCCTTCTTTTCCGTCTTCCATCTTCCCCCTCCCTCCCACCCTGTGTGTACACACAGTGACAGCTTCTGTTTGCTTTTAATTTGCCTCATCAAGTGTATCTGTACAAATGCCTATGAAATGCTTTTTGGGGGGAGAAGGAGGCAGTATATTAGTTAATAATAATAATAGATAAGAATGTATGAATTTCATATCTATATTGAAAAAAGAAATTTATAAAAATCTCGTTTTAGTGGGAAGGAAAACAAATTGTGTGTGTGTGTCTATAAGAGAGGGGGGAGAAAGATTACATACACATATGTTTTTAAGAAGATGCTTATAATTCCTTAAACCAAGGTAGTTACTTTGAATGACAGAAGAGGGGAAGTGCCAAAACTTCTTGATTTAAGTAAAAAATTAGATCGTTTCCTTCTTAAATAGAAACAGGTATACTATTTATTTACGAATACTAAAGCATGAAGAATGTTTGGGAATATATTTGCTTTAGTAATCAAGCTCAGTTTAGTATATCAAATAATCAGAGTAGGACTGTGAAATAGAGTGAGAGCCTTAATTCAGCAATTTGCTTTCTATTAAAATAATAGTCATAAAATAATTTCATATGTGATAGTTTTCAAACTATGCATTTGTCACTTATTATTTTTCTTATTTATTTATTCATATTAACCACCCCTCAATAATAAGGTTATTTTGAGAGATGGGGAAAGAATGACAATTGTTTATGTACCTATTCTTTTTCCTAAGACAAACAAAAACGTAAGTTTTATTATACTGTACAATGTAGAAGACATTGTAACTCTCGATATTCCTATTTCAGACACTTAAGATATAATCTTATATTAGTGACCCTCAACTTTTTGTATAAATAGGAAAAATAAGTTAATAAAAATGAATTTAAAGAATATTACAAATTATTAAAATGTTACTTATAATCTGAAAATAATTTTAAAAATTTATACCTCAAAATATAGAACATAAACCTGTTGCAAAAATAAGTAAATTAATGAAAGAATTGTCCTATGGCCTATGTAAAAATAAAGCATAGTTGAGTGGAAAGAAGCTAAAGAATTCAAACTAAATTATACTGATTTCTTATTTCTATGCAGTTTGCTAGAAGAATCTGCATACAAAAGGAGCCTCCTTTTCCTTCCATAAACATCATTTTTCCCATTACCTATTTGTTCCATGTTTGTGTATATGTGTTTCTAAACCAAAATGGAAGTATTTCAAAAATACATTTTTAAGAAGCGAAATTGAGCCAAAATCTTACAAATGAAACAAGAGCCCACATTTTAAATGTATGGTATATTGGCTAGTTGCGATGCTGGCTCATGCCTGTGATCTAGCACTTGGGGAGGCTGAGGTCAGGAGTTTGAGACCAGCCTGGCCAACATGGTGAAACCCCATCTCTACTAAAAATAAAAAATTAGCTGGGTGTGGTGGCACATGCCTGTAATCTCAGCTACTTGGGAGGCTGAGGCAGGAGAATCGTTGAACTTGAGGATGAGGGAGTAGAGGTTGCAGTGAGCCAAGATTGCACCAATGTACTCCAACCTGGGCCAAGGAGACTCCCTGTCAAAAAAAAAAATATATATATATATATATATATATATATGGTATATTAAAATATATACACTTAGGGAACTAATATTAAATAATAGTGATTGCTTTCATGCCATAGAAAAGTAATGCAATGATGTTGTCTGACTCAGTTTCTATAGATGGCATTCATTTATTCCATCATCAGTGGAACATAGCATTTCAGAAAATTGGCTTTTGGGCAGGTCCTGGCTCCACTTATTGTGTGTGACCTTGATTTCTGATTGGTAATACAGAATTAGTAATACTTACTCTTAGGGTTCTATGATGATGAAATGCGATGATGACTGGTATCATCATCTTTACCTAACTAATGGTAAAGGCTCAATAAATGTTAACTGTTGCAGTGCTTATATTTGTAATCATGCCACTGATAGTGCACTTAAAAAATATTTAAGCTTATAGTGTAGAGATAATAGAAACAGTTGTGTTTGATACAGAGATAGCATAGATAAGGAAGAAAGAAGTAGGACCTGTTATGATTATGATTATTATTATTATTTGAGGCGGGGTCTCACTCTGTTACTCAGGCTGGAGTACAGTGGTACTATAATATGCAGTCTTGAACTCCTGGGCTGAAATGATCCTCCTACCTTCCAAGTAGCTAGGACTACACATGTGAGTCACTCTGCTTGGCTAATTAATACATTTTTTACAGAGATGGGGTGTTACACTGTGTTACCCAGGCTGTCTCAAACACCTGGCCTCAAGTGATCCTTCTGCTTCAGCCTCCCAAAGTGCTAGAATTACAGATGTGAATCACTGCCCCCAGCTGAGGACCTATTATTGTTACTGTTTAATTTTTTTTTTTTTTGAGATAGAGTCTCATTCTGTAGCCCAGGCTCGAGTTCAGTGGATCTCGGCTCACTGCAACGTCCAACTGACTCCCAGGTCCCTGTTCAAGCAATTCTCCTACCTCAGCCTCCCAAGTAGCTGGGATTACAGGCACGACCCACCATGCCCAGCTAATTTTTGTAATTTTTAGTAGAGACGGGGTTTCACCATATTGGCCAGTCTGGTCTTGAACTCTTGACCTCATGATCCGCCTGCCTCAGCCTCCCAAAGTGCTGGGATTACAGGCGTGAGCCACTGCGCCCGGCCTACTGTAAATTTTATACATAAATTGTTTGACTTTTCTTTTAAAATGCCTTCAACAAATTTTCAGTGAAGCTGAGTTTATGTTTTCTAGTTTTCTACTTGGGGTAATATTTAGAAAAGAGCCTGACACATAATATAGACCAGTAAAATATTGTTTAATATATGAGTTAAGAGCATTCCTTTTCATTTATGCTAATCTTTACTACACGTAATGCTGTCAAATATTTGTTTATGCATCAGATTTGCTTTTCGCCAAATATCTATAATTCATGTTTTCGTTCTAGGGCTTTATATTTTCATCTTTCTTTTTTTCTTGTGTATGGAACAATGGACTTGTGGCAAATTTGAGTTGCCTTTTAAAATAGTAGTAGTAATAAGAGGTAACATTTCTTAAGTGCTTTCCTACTAAATCCCCACAGTAACTCTCCACAGTATGCCTTCCTATTACCCACATCGAAAGATTTGAAAACTAAAGCTTAAAGAAAGTGAGTAATTTGGTAAGTCACAGAGCTGGTAGCCAACCTGCAATCTGAATACAAACCCAGGATTTTGAACATGATTCTAAAATGCAGTATCACTTTGGGGCACATTTATTGTGGTAAACAGATGCATTAAATTAAAACCCAGTTCATAATTGTATACATTTAATTTTATAATATTTAGATTCTGTGAACATTTTGATATATTTAAAATTACATTTTTAACTTAAGGAGAAATGTATTCCATTTTAAGCTTGCATCTCATTTTCTCAAAGTGTGTATTACAGACTTTTTAAAAAGACTATTATTTTTCTGAATCTAATGCTTTACTTGCTGCAGAGCAGATGACAACGATATAGGCAGATAAAGAGTAGCTGAGGAGTTATTTTATGTGGAAGGTAGAATTTAAATTAAATTCTTTATGTGGAATATAAAGATCTATTATTTAAAAGTAGCCTTTGCCAAAATATGAAAACACAGAGGGTTCTCTGTATTGTAAATATATAAACTAGTAGTCTTGTCTCTAAAGTAAAATTTCTCATAGTTAACCTTATTTTTAAATGATTGATTCAGTATATTGATATGCTGTCTTCCCTGGAAATAATGGAGAGATTCTTATAAGGTTTTCCACAAATTAATAACTCTAGAATTTTTAGATAAAAACCATATTTAAAAATAATATGAGGAGCAAGTGTAATATATTTTAACAATGTGATAACTGGTGGTTTATTGTTAGACCAACGAACTAGAAATCTTAAAGAGATTTTTTTTTACATCTACTTTTATGAGAAAGGGACAGCAGTTCTATATTAAAGATTTATCTAAAGCAATCTTCAGATAGGTAATAAGATAGTTCAGCTTCTGGTCATATACATAAGTGTATGTTAAAGTAAAAGAAGCAGTTTTAAATGAATGGAGAAGGATAATTGGACTCTGTGTCATATAATTCACATATGCTATTGATCTGTGACTTTTTGAAGATTATTTTAATGGATGTTAGTGAACACAAATGATTTCAGGTTTCTTTTCATTATTCTGGAGCCTTGCCATTAGAAATTTTCACATTTGGGTAGATTTCTACAAAAATTAGTAATAGCAAGAAAGAAAGGAAGGAAGAAAAAAAGGAAAGGAAAGGAAAGGAGAAAAGAGGGGGAGGGGAATAAGGGGAGGGGGAGAGAGGGAAGGAAAAGGAAGGAGAGAAGAAGAAAAGGGAGGAAGAGGAGAGGAGGAAGGAAGAGATACAAAATAGACCTATTGAAGGCATAGTGGAATTTGCCACCCCAACTCCTTTAGGGTTAAAAGCAAACTTGAATTATCCTCATGGTTATTCTGTTTTTGCTTGGTAGACATCAAAATGACTGGCCACTTTACAGAGGAGGGAGGAGATTAGCAGACGGTAAACCCCTGAGTTGTAACCTCTGCTTTTACCCCAGGGTAGTCACATGGGCTGCTGTGTCAGTTTTTAAAGCCTTTTCCCCAAGCCATAATAACCCTCCTGAGAATTCTGTGGTTCTACTAATTCAGAGTTGACCATCTTTATGTCAAAGCATGGTGTGAGATTTTTTGTTTTAGTTTTTCTTAAAAGAAATAATCATGATAGGCTTAGAGATCACCAGAACTAGTATATTGATTGGTGAATCCCTTCTGAAGAAAGTAATAGTGCTACGATGAGAAAACAAGCTTTTTGAAAAGGCTTTGCTAAAATAACATAATCTGTCCTCTTTTAGAGTTATGGCAGTGGTTATTATTTGAGATACCTGTTGAATATTTAATATTTTCTTTTTGCTACTAAAAATACTGATAAATAGATTTGAAATTCAAAATTTCCCACATGGAGGGGAGAATTATTCAAATATGAAAAATATTTAATTTATATATTTATTTCTCTCAGGCCAAGGTTCTAGATGGATATGAAACCTTTTAAATAGCATAAAATAGTTCTATGCAAGATGTAAAAGAAATTATTAGTTCTACAAAAAATATGTTGTGAACAATTTCCACATTGATATCATTGAAACTTCAATCCACCTTCAACCTTGGCCATTTGCTACTGTAAGTACAAGAAAAATATTACTGTGGATATATTTCATGAAGTCCTAGAATTGGTAGGGCTTTGAAGATTATTGAACCTAATTTTTTCAGATTTTAAAAGAAGTTGAGTCCACAGAGACTAAGCAACATGTTTAAGGTAAAAAAAAATGTATAAATTTGGGATTTCATTACAGACTTTAACCTCTGCCACGGATTTTGAAGTCAGTATGAATGTAAAGCTGAGCTTCTGGATATGTGCTACACCACTAAAAATTTTTATTTAATATTTATATCCAAGTTAAGTGTAGGTTTCTCTTCTTTGTTGGTGCATAGTATTCTTACTTTGTTTTGGTTCTTTGTTTACTTTGCAGATATGCTAGTGAATTTTTATACTTAAAAGTGATTAGAATAAGAAACAAAGTGTCTGCATCCCTGCATCTTTGTATCTATTACGTAATTTCTAGAAACAGGGAAAATAGCATCTAAGTTTATGTGTGCTATTAAAGTGAAATTAAACTGTACTTGTGGAATGATGAATTCTGAGCCAGTCACAGCTGGTACTGAGGCTTATTTATGGACTATTTCTTAAAGCTAAGTACTGAATGTACCCTTCAACCAAAAATTTCAGTAAGATAGTGGACATCAACTGGAAGGATAATGGAAGCAAAACAGAAAGCATTTCTCTACCTTGTACAAAATTACAGTGCATTTGGATTGTATTGGTATTATGACATACTGGCACCTGAAAATGTACTTGCATTCTCTTTACCACTTAAGAAAAATGAACTAGAATTGGAGAAGCTAATCTAGATAATAAAATAACCACTGGTGGATAGGTGAAAGTATCACCATCATGAAATAACATATTTGGAGAATCGAAGCCTAATAAATATGTTTTCAATATAAAGCAATCATTAAGTGGGTAAATACTTTTTTTAAAAAATGGGTCTATTGGCAAGGCATGGTGGCTCATGCCTGTAATACCAGCACTTTGGGAGGCCAGAGCAGCCATATCACTTGAGCCCAGTAGTTTGAGATCAGCCTAGGCAACACGGTGAAACTTTGTCTCTACAAAAAATGCAAAAACTAGTCAAGCATGGTGGTATGCGCCTGTGATCCCAGCTACTCAGGAGGCCGAGGTGGGAGGATTGCTTGAGCCCAGAGGACAGAGGTTGCAGTAAGAAAATCATGCCACTGCACTCCAGCCTAGGCTGCATTTTTGGAAGTTTACTACATGAGTTTAGAAGAGAAAAAAATAAAGCACTATCTACCCCCAGAAGGTGGCCAATTTATGGAGGCCAGTATCACAACTATTAGGTGAAAATGAAGAATTTTAAAAGGCTTGGATAAATTTGTAGATGCTTTATTTATATGAATGGACAGGAAGAAAGATATGATTGTATGGTTGAGAAGAAATTTATTCTTCACTTTTTGCAGTTCAGGGAATGCAGTTACATCATTTGGTGACACAGAATATTTGACTAAATGGACCAGCATCTTGACTCAGAGTGAAAATTCTTAACAAACAATAACAATCTTCTTAAAAGTATCTTTCCCTTCTTTTCCAATGTAAGGGAAAAGGAAACTTCAGTTGCATATAAGTGGTAGGAAAAATTACACTAGTTGAAAGCTTAGTGTTCATGTTGAAAACTATATAAATGCCTACTAAAAAAGGGAAAATAGAAGGCAGCAAAAGGTGAAACTCAGAAACCCAGTCGTAATTTTGCATAAAGTCGAGATTAAAGAAGAGTGAACATATGGCAATGAAGCCAATAATATGATTTATTTATGATAAAATAGTAAAAATAAGGCTTTGGATTCCTTAGAAGTCTAGCATTTACATTGATCACCAAAGTTGTGTATCAAAAATTTGAAATACTGAAAACATCTCTATTTTGAAAATTCTCTGAATCATTGCACTTTGGTAGTGATGTCTCATGCTGTCTTAGAATAATTAATGCATTTAAAGAGGTGTCAGATTGGGATATTGTGTGTGTGTGTGTGTGTGTGTGTGTGTGTGTGTGTGTGTGTATCAGGGAGGAGTCTGTTAGGAGACACATTAATGTTAGGGAAGACCCAGGAATATAGTGTATTGAGGTACCCAATACTGGACAAAATTGTGAAGTAACATTTGTTCATTTAGATTTGGGAAAAGAGGTATAAAAAAGAAAGAACCTTTAGACCTCTCTTTCTCCTCAACTCTAGCTCTTTCTCTCCCCTAACTCTCTCTCACTTTCATTCCCTCACCTACTCAAGGGACTTGTATGCTGTTCTACGCCTTGTCTTTTGAGTGAAGCTTCTGTGGTCTAGACACATATTTTTTTCTACTTTTCTTTGTCCTACATACAGGTAATGCAATTGTCTACCCTGCTAATGCCAAGACTGACTTTAGACCTGACCAATCTAACACCTGAAATTTGCCTAAATGATACCTCTTACCACGGAGTTCATATTTTTCTCTGAAATTAAAATATTTTTCATTTTGAAATAATTTTTAATTGTTAAAACCTTTTAAAATATAAAACATTTCTTAAGGATATTACAGGCATTTAAGCATTCTAGTGTTTTTCATCCTATATTCAAGAAAAAAAGATAGTTTAGTAAAATCATCAAGAGTGGGTAACACCTTAGTTTTAAGGTAATTTGTTTTTTGTTTGTTTGTTTGAGATGGAGTTTCGGTCTTGTTACCCAGGCTGGAGTGCAATGGTGCCATCTCGGCTCACCACAACCTCTGCCTCCTGGGTTCAGGCAATTCTCCTGCCTCAACCTCTCGAGTAGCTGGGACTACAGGTGCGTGCCACCATGCCCAGCTAATTTTTGTATTTTTAGTAGAGACGGGGTTTCACCTTGTTGACCAGGATCATCTTGATCTCTTGACTTCGTGATCCACCCGCCTCGGCCTCCCAAAGTTCTGGGATTATAAAGGTGAGCCACTGTGCCGGCCATAATTTGTTATTTTTATACTTTGTATCTTTTCCCTGCTTTTTAAATTCTAGTATCCATATCTGAAGTTTGCTGTATTATGTCAACTATATACAGTTTGTTTTTAAGGTAAAAGCTTTAAGGCATATTCTGGAATTCTTGAATTATCTTTTAGAAACAGTTACCTTATGAATAAAATATCAACCTAACTATAGGGAAGTTTGGATTTCACTATTGTCTTCTTTTCTGAATTGTTGGGAATATAGGGACTTGATACTTGTTTATTTGACTTCATTGTGACCTTGTTACCATTTTGAATGCTTCAGATTCTTGAATTGCACATTGAAAGAAGACTCATTCCTTGCTTAGTTGCCCTTGTATGGTGTCGCTTTTAATGTCTAATATTTTGAGCTGCTTTAGAAAAGTCGGATTATCATATAAGACATACGTACACATTTTATAAAAAGAAAACTAGTATTTCTCAGTATGTACCTTATTTCCTCGGGTACTGAACGTTTGTGGCCACTTAAGCAAGGCCATGTAATAAATTACTGTAGCATAGTCTGATCCCTAAAATATGGGTTAATTTTTTTCTCCCCTTAGGATATAATTTTTTTTCATTAACCACTTTCACTTAAGTAAAAGGAAATCTTTTAACTTCTTTAGAAGTAGCTACAATGCTTAACTTGTATAGTTGCTGAATCATGCTTTTTCCTGTCTTTCTTTCTGATTAACTTTCTCTGAGCAACATCATCTTATATTTACATTAGCATCCACTCATTTGAACTAATAGTTACAGTACATATAACAATATTTAACTGTAATAGTTAATAAAAGCTAACATTTACTGAATGCCTACTGTGTGCTAAAGGACAAAGACCCAGGGCAAAACTCTTTTTTAGGACAAGGTCTGAATTTTAATAGTGAAGCTGAGAATATGATTGTGAATTCACCGGAATGTTGTGTAACTGGCTGTGTTGCATAGCGAGACAATGTAATTTCAGTGTATGGCAAACATGTGACAGCTCTTTGTTGTTGCCTGCCAGATACGCTTACATTAGCCTTAATTTCCTGTTCTTCATATATCATTATGCCTGTATTTTTATAGTCTTAACTGTTTATACCAATCTGAATCTTCCTAAATGATGACATAGCATTAATCATTGTAGGTATAGTGATATGAGGTCTAAATTATGTGAGAATTCATGTTTTTTTCAAGGAATTTATGACTTTTTTATATCTTATATAACAGATTTTCCATTCCTACCATCAAAAAGTATTTTCCATATGCTCATAGTGCTGTACAAACCAAATACCTTTTGTGTTTTAAAGAATTCACATGGCTATTAAGCAAATCCTGGATATTGGACAAATAGCAATAAAGGTTTAGAAAAATGAAATTTCAGTTAAAAAAAAACTTACTCCCCACCTCCCCAGGGATGAAATCAAAGCATGAATTTAGAATTCAGAATAAGTATTGCTTATGACATCAAATTTTATTGTGATGTATCAGGTGGAAATTTTGCCAACATTTTTCTTAAAGCAAAAAACTCAGGCTCTGTGTATACTGAATGCTAGTAAATTCTACTTTTCCTTCTCCTTCTCCTTTTCCCCCACTTCCTCTTTCCTCTCCCTACTTCTCATCTCTCTCTCCCCTTCTTTTTGATCAGTAACGTTTTAGAGTTGAAAGCTATGCTAAGGGTACCCATTTCTTTTCAGAATAATTTAACTTTTCTTCTTAAGATTTTGTGAGCATCCATTCCACATGTAAAGAGCATTTATTATGCCCAATGGAAGTGAGAGAGTTGTGGGACTACCCCTTAATAAGACCAAATCATACCACAATTATCTACCTTAGTTTAGTGGTTGACCAGGACTTGTTTACATAGATAAGGTTTCCATTTGTAATTTTTGTTTTGAGTACAATATACTACAATAAATAATTTATACCTTTATATGTACCAAGTTTATTTTGTAAAAAAATAAACTGGATACATTTATTGAACAGCTATTAAAATATGTACACTGACTTTCCATAAAATTTCACATACATTTCAAAACCAGGGCTTTATTTTAAATATGTTTTAATGATACTGTGTTGTGTTTACTGAGTGAAATTGATCCACCAAGGAGCTGAAATTAGTACTCTTAATTTTAAGCTTTATTTATTAAGAAAAAATATTCATGACTTTATAGCTACTGTGATCCCCATGATATTAAATAAAAAAAAAAGCTGGTAAAATTCTGTGATGTTTGTGTATAATAAACTTCCTATCAAACCCATTGTATTTTTTTATATTTTAATTTTTGTGGGTACATAGTAGGCATATTTATGGGGTACATTAGATATTCTGATACAGGTATACAATGCATAATCACATCAGGGTAAATGAGGTATCTATCACTTCAAGCATTTATCCTTTCTTTGTGTTACAAATAATCCAATTATATTTGTTTAGTTATTTCATTTCATTTGTATTTATTTATTTATTTATTTAGATACAGGGTCTCACTCTATTGTCCAGGCTGCAGTGTGGTGGCACAATCATAGCTCACTGCAGCCTTGAACTCTTAGGCGATCCTCCCACCTTAGGCCCCCCTCCCACTGTCTCTACCCAACTCCTCCTGTGGCTGAGACTGTAGGCATTTACCACCATGCCCAGCTAATTTGTAAATTTTTTTGTAGAGATGGGGTCTCACTGTGTTACCCAAGTTGGTGTCAAACTCCTGGGCTCAAGGGACCCTCCTTCCTTAGCCTCCAAAAGTGCTGGAATTGTAGGCATGAGCCATCACGCCCAGCCTCTTAGTTACTTTAAAATGTACAATAAATTATTGTTGACTATAGTCACTCTGTTGTTCTATCAAATACTAGATCTTATTCATTCTAATTATGTTTGTACTCAACACATTTTCTATCCTAAGCTGTACCGAAACCATTTCCACTGGATGTATTCCATACAAATTTTATTTTGATTGGTTGTTTTCACTTGCTAGAGTTCTAGTAAAGTGCTGAGGATAACTATTATATTTCTAATGAAGTTTATAAAAATATTGAACACTTGTAAAATTGAGTAACCTATCATCCATGACCGTGAATATACAATTTCTAATCAACGTAACTTTAGCTTGATTTAAAAACTGTTTTTTAGGGATCCAGTATTTGTTTATAATAGTTTTATCAGATCTATCTAATTTTAAACTCTTAAATTACCTAGAAAAACCTAAAGCATACTCACTCAGTGGAATGTCTGTAAGATTTCTCTGTGAATACAAACAGAGAATATTTGCTATGGCCTCAGAAAAATAAGTTTCTTGATTCTAGGGGAAAAGCATTTTATGTTTTACTTGGTAGGAATAGGAATTATGCAGGTAAGAGTCAATATACATTGAAATTCTTAAAGAATTAATCCAATATAAATATAAAGAAGCTATGATTTATTTGAAATTCTTAACCTCTCTTTCAGGGATTTATTACATTTATTTATAATAGTTTCTTAGTCCTGTATTTTGGGAGGATATATTAAGATACAGGAGTACAGAACTTTTTTTTTTTTTTTTACTTTTGAGACTTATGGGAGGAATAGAGGAGATTAATCTATGGAATAGATCTGAAACAAGGCTAACAGACTTAGATTTAAACAATTTCAGTAATTGAAAACACACTGAATCTAATGAGATCTGGCACGTTTTTTCTGAAATGGATTGCCCACTGCTTTTTTTTTTCTCTCCCCAACTTCTCACAGGACTCCAATTTCCTCCAGTTGCAGCACAGGACCTTCCTTTTGTTCTAAAGGCTGGTTACCTCGAAAAACGCAGAAAAGGTAAGCTTAAGGTTCCAATGAAAAAATCTAAAAATGGTTTCATCCTTAGATAGAGCATGTTTGTAGTATATATGTGGAGGCAATATTCTTTTTAGGTTATTGAAGAATTTTAAGACTGTAAGAAAATCTGGATGACATTATCCAGACCACAAAATATAGTTCTTAGCTTTAAATAAATTTTAATTCGAAAACAATAGGTCATGTTTTCAGTTGTCAACCTTGATTATTTGTAAATTATTCAGGAGCTGTTTCCTGCCTCTTAAAGGAAGGCTGCAGCCTTCCTTTATATTCTTAAACATGGGATTTCTCACCAGTATCTCACTGGGCTCAGCAGCACGTTCTCCTGTGTCTGACCTGGCATGCACCATGGTTCAGATCAAGCCTGGCATCTTGTCTGCCATTGTCTATTATTCATTTCAGTGTTCCTCTCCATCGGTTATGATAACTGGGAGTTGACCATATGGTCTCACTCTTTCAACACCAATATTTAATGGAAATGAAATACAGAGGTGGTGTTACAATATGAGAAATGAAAAGCAGACAGTCTTTTCATGACCATTCTGCTTATCTCTCTGGTAGTCCCTTTGGGCTTTTCTATTTATATATCATTTTGCTTTTCTTACCTTTCTTAGCTGAATTTTAAAACTGGAAGAGATAACAGAAATAGAATCTAAGTTAGCTTCCCCCCTTCTTTTTATAACAGATGAGAAACTGAGACCCAGATGGATCAATTGTCTCAAGATTGCACAGTCAGATGCCTCTTTGACTGTCCCTGTCAGAAAACTGTTAGCCATGCTGTTGCTCCCATAAGTATGGCAGCCCCATAGCTACTTTACTTTATTCTCTTTAGCTTGTTGGTTTGTTGTTTTGTCTCTTGGAAAAGAAGATATAAATTAGTCATAGAATGTTAGAGCTCAAAGGAAGCTTTGAAATCATATTAACTAACTTTTTCTGTTACAGTAAGGAAATGGCCTTACATTTTCCCCTCTTCATTGCAGATCACAGCTTTCTGGGATTTGAATGGCAGAAACGGTGGTGTGCTCTCAGTAAAACGGTCTTCTATTATTATGGAAGCGACAAAGGTAGTGCTGCTGTTCAATTATATTACTACTGTGTAAGAGTTTTTTGGCCATCCCTTCCTTCTCTTTTCGGTACAGAGTAACTGAAGATGACTAGATAAATAATAACTGAGTACTTTAACAAAGATAATCTTACTAATTTGATTCATTATTTGACAAATGCTCCAAATACCAAAATGCCCTCACAGCTAAAACAATTGTGTTGTATTGAATTAGAAAAGAGAGTAAAATAGCTTTAATCTGCGTGGCCTTTTACCTTAGGAAGTATTATCCAGCCTACGGTTGTAGAATTTCTGGGAAAGTTAAGAACATAGAGTTGTGAGAGTTTCAACGGCAGAAAAATAGATTATTTTCCTTAATTATTTTAAAGTAAAATTAGATAAAATTAAGTATGCTCAGCCTCTTTCTTAGCTCCCTTTACAGATTTAAGGAATAACAGCAAACATGTATATAGAATTTACTACACACTGGGCACTGTTCTAAGCACTTTAAGTACATTAGCTATATTAACTTTTTAGCTCACAACAACTCTGTAAGTACTATTATTGGCACCATTAATTTTACTTTTAGGAAAACTGAGAACAGAGAGGTTAAATGACTTGTTCAAGGTCACAGAGTTGGAAAATGGAAGGTCTAGGAATTTTTTTTCCTTTGTTTTTAGTGACAGATTCTTCCCTTGGTGCCTAGACTGGAGGGCAGTGGCTATTCACAGGTGCAGTCATCACACCCTACGGCCTCAAACTCCTGGGCTCAAGTGATCTGCCTGTGTCAGTCTTCCAGGTAGCTGGGAATACAGGTGCACACTGCTGCACCCAGCTCATATTTGAGATTTTAACCTAGGGAGTATGGTTAGAGCCCATGTTCTTAACCACTATTGTCACTACATTCATTTAGAAATAATAAGATACATTTTGTAACTTCATTGTTAATAAAGATCTCAGTCCCAGTTCACATAAACTTATTATTTGAACAAATGAAGTCACAAAATAATGAAATGCAAAGATTGTAAGCTTTCTGAGTTGCACTTTATTCTAGAGAAAACAGGCTAGGAGTTGAGTATTACAAAGTAAAGGTCATATCAAAATAATGTTCATTTCCAGAAAGGACACTTTAAGGAGAAAAAGACAAAACTATCACTGAGTGTAAGCTTTCCTATGGAATTGTTATCAGTGTTGTTTGGAAATATTTTTATTTGACTTTACTTACAGTTTTTAGAGGTTTTTTCCTCTGTTCTAAAAACTTAGAGTAAGATTGTCATATTTCAGATAAGTCTGAAATACTTACCTAATGCTAGAAGTTGTTTTTACCTTTTGGCTAGTGAGATTAACTAATTAATTTAGTAGCTAGTTTGCATTCCATCACTACTTTACAGTATGTTCAAATGTACTAATCGCATTAGTGAAGTGTGAACTGTGTAAACAGCTATAAGCAAGTATCTTTCTTCTGCTAAGCGTCAGTAGTGAAGTAGGTCAGAGAATTATCAGCAAGGCTTTGTGCCAACCTCCTATCTCATTCTGTGACTAAGAATGCCTAACCTCCTGGGAATGCAGCTCAGTAGGCCAAAGCCTTATTTTACCCAGCCCCTATTCAAGATAGAGTTGCTTTGGTTTAAATGCCTCTGACACTTGCACTTTTAAAAAATTACCATTTTAGCATTCCTTTTTCATGTTGATGTATGAAGATATGGCTTGTATTTCCTTAAAAATTTCCCTTTTACTTTGTAGCCTCCTGTTTCCAGTGAAATTTTAGATTTGTTTCTAGTGGTTCTTTTTTCTGTTGGCAGTTTCCTTTGAAATTCTTAGCCAGTTCCTCTCTTTCAAGGGACTCCAAAAAGAGTCCCTTAAAGCATTTTTAATCACTTGTTTGGCATAATCCCAATTTCCTTCCCTTTTATCTTTTTCTTACCAGGAAAATATGTCAATTTTTTTTCTTTAGTGAAATTAGATATGATTTGTATAGCCTTATTTACTGTATGTGTGAACCATTTACCTAATGGGAAGAGCTCATATGTAGATATATGAGAACTATAATCCTCCAACTAAGTAGGATTTAGATAAATGGATTATAGACTCAGAGAAGGAGCTGACACCACTTACAGGTTAAAGTGTGCTTTATTACTGTTCGACAGATACATAGTTCACATTTTCTACTATATTGTGTGTTCCAAAAAAACATATTGACCTATCAAGATAGTAGTGGCTTAGAAAGAGTAGTTCCAACATGTAAGGTAAATAATGCACTTACCATTGTACCTATAAATATTGTCTGTATTTATAATTTATACCCATTTGGGACCCTTGAGTAATAAATACATACAGTATATATTTTAACACCTTATGAAATCTCATTCATCCTTTCATCACCTCCCTTTTCCTTTGATTGTCATGAGTCTCATTTATCAAAATTCTTAGGTCCTAGATGTTCAGACTTCCTTCAAGTCATTCATTCATTCATTCATTCACTTACTCTTTTTTTTTTAATTTGATAAATATTTTTTCAAACACTTGGTAGCTAGTAGGCATTGAGGATCCAAAGATCCTTAGAGGTGGTCACAGTTTGGGTTTTGTTATCAGTGAGAGAGGGAAGGATGCTGTGGGGTTGGAGGTGGGAGCTGGGCAGGTAAACTAACCATTTCAATGTAGTACAGTAAGTAATTTAAATAAGATACTTTGGATCAGGAGGGAAAGCTAACTGCCTAGGGAAATTAAGGAAGACTTCCTGGTAGAGGGAATACTTCATGGGGCCTGAAAGAATGAATAGGAGCTTGTTGGTTGAATGCTATGGTATGAATGTATGTGTACCTCCAAAATTCATAGGTTGGAAATTAACTCCCAGGGAGATTGTATTAAGAGCTGGGGCTTTCGGGAGGTGATTAAGCCATGAGGGCTTCACCCTCAAAAATGGGATATGTCTCTTTATTAAAAAGGCTAGAGAGAGCTATGGAACCCCTCTTTGGCCTTTGTGCCATCTGATGGGAGAGCATTCATCTCTTCTGGAGGATGCAGCAACGAGGTAGTATCTTGAAGCAGAGAGCAGCCTTCACCAGCCACTGACCCTGCTTGTGCCTTGATCTTGGACTTGTCAGCTGCCAAAACTGTGAGAAATAGATTTCTGTTGTTTATTAATTACCCAATTTTGGGTGTTATAGCAGCACAAACAGACTAAGAGAAGAAGGGTAAAATGGGAATAGCAGAGTTTCTGAGTAATGAAAGATTGTGGATGGGATCAAAGATGGGATGTAGGCTAGAGCTTGGAGTGAGTGAGGGGAGGTAGCACATAAGGCTAAAGAAGTGAACTAGACCAGGTTGATAAGAACCTTCTGAGAATAAGGGCCTTACTAAAGATTTTATTTTGAATATGACCTTTAAGCAGAGGGTTATGTGACCAGATTTGGTTTTTAGGAAGTACCTGTAATAGGATTATGGAGAATGGATTGGGATGAATAGAGTAGTCTGGGTCAAGAGGACCATTTAGCAGGACTTCGAAGTAATCTAAACAAGAGAGGTCAACAGAGAGCTGTTGAGAGGCACAGCAAGGATTTAATCCAGATCTCTTTGGCTCCAAAGCTATGCTTTTTTACAACTTGGTGGTTATTACCAACCCCTCCAAGGTGCCCATAAGTGATGGCCTATTTAGGAACCTGTTCCAAATTATTGGGTTTTTTTTTTTTTCTGTTTATTTGCTGTATGATCTTGAATCAACATTATGATATAAACCTAGTCTCTCCCCGTTTTTAAGGAGGGGGTTGTCAGTTCTTAGTATCTCCCTTCAGGGCTTTTGCTGAACCCTGATTAAAGAATACACGAGCACCATGTAGTAAATGGGAGTTACAAGTAGCCCTGATCCACAAAGTCATTGAAAGGTTATTATATCATGTGGTTTTAATTTGTTATAATATCTTTTCAATATATAATAAAAGTCTGTAGAAAATTGGGCTTAATTAAATAATATAACAAAACTTTCAGAACTTGGCAGATAAATAAAATTTTTCATTGAAATTGACCACCCTGCTCTCCACTTCTCCACAACTTCACCATTGACAGGAAAAAAAGAGAATATATATGTTCAGTTTGAAAATTATAAAATGTATTTTGATGTTGAAAAAGCATATTTCTCTTTTAATATTATTTTTGACTATGTTAAAGTGACAGTACTTATGTAATTGGAAGTTCTGTTGCTTTGTAACAATAACTTAATAGAGAGTCATAAAATCTTGCCTTTTTTCTTCTGATTTACTTGACAGAAACAAATTTCCTGTTCAACATTTTATAATTACATCATGATGATATATGTAAAATGTATAAATGAATTCTGATATTTAAAAAGATTTAAATTGCAATTCTGTTTCCATCTGGCATGTGAAGGGTATCTTTATTCCTTAAGAAATAGGAACCTTTAATTCTACTTTTGTCATAAATTATTGTAATTTCATAAACTTTTGTGTCTTTGATATGCAAGTATTAACTTTGAAACTTACCACAATAAACTGTTTTTTTTTTTTTTGAGACAGAGTCTTACTCTGTCTCTTAGACTGGAGTGCAGTGGCACAATCTTGGCTTACTGCAACCTCTGCCTCCTGGGTTCAAGCGATTCTCCTGCCTTGGCTTACTGAGTAGCTGGGATTACAAACATTAAATTAAAGCTATGCCTTTATTTTCTGCCTTTATCGCTAAGAGACCCTCTAAAAGTATATAGAAGTTAAAATCTACATCTGAAATTCAGTAGGAGTCCATCAACATGCAGAAATAGGTACAAACTAAGTTTTACTAAGGGTCTGATTGACCACACATGTTGGTTTGATGTCTAGTCTTAGTATAACACAAAACCCCAGTGATATATTTAAAGTGGGCTGATTTAGCTCTGGCATCTGTGAGCTGTATAAACAAAAGGAAATGTTTGTTTATCTTTAATTGAGGGGCTGGAACATCTTGCTAATCAGCTTGATAAAATTTAGTGGCAAGGTCTAGTATTGATGGGTGTATTTTTCTTTTCCCTACTAATGAGTATTAATATTTGTGGAAATGACATCAGTTATTCACTGAGGGGAAAAGGCCTTTTTTTAAAAATACATATTTTATTGCACTTTAGTTTCTGGGGTACATGTGTAAAACATGCAGGATTGTTGCATAGGTACATATATGGCAATGTGGTTTGCTGCCTCCATCCCCCTCCCCGTCACCTATATCTGGCATTTCTTCCCATGTTATCCCTCCCCAACTCCCTACCCACTGCTGTCTGACCCCTATTCCCCCCAACAGACCCCAGTGTGTGATGCTCCCCTCCCTGTCTCCATGTGTTCTCAATGTTCAACACCCACCTATGAAGGAGAACATGCGGTGTTTGATTTTCTGTTCTTGTGTCAGTTTGCTGAGAATGATGGACTCCAGATTCATTCATGTCCCTACAAAGGACACAAACTCATCGTGTTTTATGACTGCATAGTATTCCATGGTATATATCCACATTTTCGCTGTCTAGTCTATCATTGATGGGCATTTGGGTTGGTTCCAGGTCTTTCCTATTGTAGACAGTGCTGCAGTGAACATATGTGTACATGTGTCTTTATAATAGAACGATATATAATCCTTTGGATATATATCCAGTAATGGGACTGCTGGGTCAAATGGAATTTCTATTTCTAGGTCCTTGAGGAATCACCACACTGTCTTCCACAATGGTTGAACTAATTTACACTCCCACCAACAGTGTAAAAGTGTTCCTGTTTCTCCACAACCTCTCCAGCGTGTTGTCTCCAGATTTTTTAATGATCGCCATTCTAACTGGCGTGAGATGGTATCTCAATGTGGTTTTGATTTGCATTTCTCTAATGACCAGTGATGATGAGCATTTTTTCATATGTTTTTTGGCCTCATATATGTCTTTTTTGAAAGGTGTCTGTTCATATCCTTCACCCACTTTTGAATGGGTTTGTTTTTTTCTTGTAAATCTGTTTTAGTTCTTTGTAGATTCTGGATATTAGCCCTTTGCCAGATGGGTAGATTGCAAAAAATTTTTTCCCATTCTGTTGGTTGCCAGTTC
The DNA here is from genome assembly GCF_048565385.1 of Saimiri boliviensis. Lineage (NCBI taxonomy): Eukaryota > Metazoa > Chordata > Mammalia > Primates > Cebidae > Saimiri > Saimiri boliviensis. Next base: position 93,220,673 of record NC_133458.1, on the reverse strand, counting down.
ACTCTGATTGTTTCTTTTGCTGTATAGAAGCTCTGGAGTTTAATTAGATTGCATTTGTCTGTTTTGGCTTTTGTTTTCAATACTTTTGGTGTTTTAGTCATGACGTCCTTGCCTATGCCTGTGTCCTGAATGGTTTTGCCTAGGTTTTCTTCTAGGGTTTTTATGGTGTTAGGTCTTATGTTTAAGTCTTTCATCCATCTGGAGTTAATTTTAGTGTAAGGTGTCAGAAAGGAGTCCAGTTTCTGCTTTCTGCACATGGCTAGCCAGTTTTCCCAACACCATTTATTAAACAGGGAATCCCTTCCCCATTGCTTGTTTTTGTCAGGTTTGTCAAAAATCAGATGGTTGTAGATGTGTGGTGTTGCTTCCGAGGCCTCTGTTCGGCTCCATTGGTCTATATCTCTGTTTTGGTACCAGTACCATGCTGTTTTGATTACTGTAGCCTTGCAGTATAGTTTGAAGTCAGGTAGCATGATGCCTCCAGCTTTCTTCTTTTTGCTTAGGATTGTCTTGGCTATGCGGGCTCTCTTTTGGAAGCTCTCTTTTGGGCTTCTCTTATGAAGTTTAAGGTGGTTTTTTCCAGTTCTGTGAAGAGGGTCATACGTAGCTTGATGGGGATAGCGTTGAATCTACAAATTACTTTGGGCAGTATGGCCATTTTCACAATATTGATTCTTCCTAACCATGAGCATGGAATGTTTTTGCATCTGTTTGTGTCCTCTCTTATTTCGGTGAGCAGTGGTTTTTAGTTCTTCTTTAAGAGGTCCTTTACGTTCCTTGTTAGTTTCCTAGGTATTGTATTCTCTTTGTAGCAATTGTGAATGGCAGTTCATTCTTGATTTCGCTCTCCTTAAATCTGTTATTGGTGTATAGGAATCCTTGTGATTTCTGCACATTGATTTTGTATCTAGAGACTATGCTAAAGTTGCTTATCAGTTTCAGAAGATTTTGGGCTGAGACACTGGGGTCTTCTAAATATACAGTCATGTTGTCTGCAAATAGAGATAATTTGACTTCCTCATTTCCTAATTGAATACCCTTTATTTCTTTTTCTTGCCTGAATGTTCTGGCTAGAACTTCCAATACTGTATTGAATAGGAGTGGTGAGAGAGGGCATCCTTTTCTAGTGCCAGATTTCAAAGGGAATGCTTCCAGTTTTTGTCCATTCAGTATGATATTGACTGAGGGTTTGTCATAAATAGCATCTATTATTTTGAGGTACATTCCGTCAATACCTAGTTTATTGGGAGTTTTTAGCATAAAGGGCTGTTCAATTTTGTCAACGGCCTTCTCTGCATCTACTGAGATAATCATGTGGTTTTTGTCTTTGGTTCTGTTTATGTGGTGGATTACATTTATAAACTTGAGTATGTTGAACCAGCCTTGCATCCCCAGGATGAAACCTTTGATTGTGATGGATAAAATTTTTGATGTCCTGTTGCAGTCGGTTTGCCTGTATTTTATTGAGGATTTTTGCATCTATGTTCATCATGGATATTGGCCTGAAGTTTTCTTTTTTAATTGTGTCTCTGCCAGGTTTTGGTATCAGGATGATGTTGGTCTCATAAAATGATTTGGGAAGGATTCCCTCTTTTTGGATTGTTTGGAATAGTTTCAGAAGGAGTGGTACCAGCTCCTCTTTGTATGTCTGGTAGAATTTCAGCTGTGAACCAATCTGGACCTGGGCTTTTTTTGGTTGGTAGGCTATTAATTGCTGCCTCAACTTCAGCCCTTGTTATTGGTCTCTTCAGGGTTTTGACTTCTTCCTAGTTTAGGCTTGCGATGGTGCAAGTGCCTGGGAATTTATCCAGTTCTTCCAGGTTTACTGATTTATGTGCGTAGAGTTGTTTGTAGTAATCTCTGATGGTAGTTTGTATTTCTGTGGAATCTGTGGTGACATCCCCATTATCATTTTTTATTGCATCTATTTGATTTTTTCTCTTTTCTCTGTCTAGCAGTCTATTTTGTTGATCTTTTTCAAAAAACCAGCTCCTGGATTTATTGATTTTTTTTTTTTTTTTTTTGAGACGGAGTTTCGCTCTTGTTACCCAGGCTGGAGTGCAATGGCGCGATCTCGGCTCACTGCAACCTCCGCCTCCTGGGTTCAGGCAATTCTCCTGCCTCAGCCTCCTGAGTAGCTGGGATTACAGCACACGCCGCCATGCCCAGCTAATTTTTTGTATTTTTAGTAGAGACGGGGTTTCACCATGTTGACCAGGATGGTCTCGATCTCTTGACCTCATGATCCACCTGCCTCGGCCTCCCAAAGTGCTGGGATTACAGGCTTGAGCCAACACGCCCGGCCTGGATTTATTGATTTTTTTGAAGGGTTTTTTTTGTGTGTGTGTGTGTGTGTGTGTCTCTATCTCCTTCAGTTCTGCTCTGATCTTAGTTATTTCTTGTCTTCTGGTAGCTTTTGAGTTTTTTTGATCTTGCTCCTCTAGCTCTCAATTTTGATGATAAGGTGTCATTTTTAGATTTTCCCTTGCTTCTCATGTGGACATTTGTTGCTATAAATTTTCCTCTAGACTCTGCTTTAAATGTGTCACAGAGATTCTGGTATGTTGTGTCTTCATTCTCGTTGGTTTCAAAGAACATCTTTATTTCTGCTTTCATTTCATTGTTTATCCAGTCAACATTCAAGAGCCAGTTGTTCAGTTTCCATGAAGTCGTGCGGATCTGAGTTAGTTTCTGAATCCTGAGTTCTGATTTGATTGCACTGTGGTCTGAGAGACTGTTATGATTTCCATTCTTTTGCATTTGCTGAGGAGTGATTTATTTCCAATTATGTGGTCAGTTTTAAAGTAGGCGTGATGTGGTGCTGAGAAGAATGTATATTCTGTGGATTTGGGGTGGAGAGTTCTGTAGATGTCTATTAGCTTTGCTTGGTCCAGGTCTGAGTTCAAGTCCTAGATATCCTTGTTAATTTTCTGTCTTGTTGATCTGTCTAACATTGACAGTGGAGTGTTAAAGTCTCCCACTGTTATTGTGTGGGAGTCCAAGTCTCTTTGTAGGTCGTTAAGAACTTGCTTTATGTATCTGGGTGCTCCTGTATTGGGTGCATATATATTAGGATTGTTAGCTCTTCATGATGCATTGATCCTTCTACCATTATGTAAGGCCCTTCTTTGTCTCTTTTGATCTTTGTTGGCTTAAAGTCTATTTTATCAGAGACTAGGATTGCAACTCCTGCTTTTTTTGCTATTTGCTTGGTAAATCATCCTCCATCTCTTTATTTTGAGCCTATGTGTCCTTGCATGTGAGATTGGTTTCCTGGATACAGCACACCAATGGGTTTTGACTTTTTATCCAATTTGCCAGTCTGTGTCTTTTGATTGGGGCATTTAGCCCATTTACATTTAAGGTTAATATTGTTTTGATTGAATTTGATCCTGCCATTTTGACGCTAGCTGGTTGTTTTGTCCATTAGTTGATGCAATTTCTTCATTGTGTTGATGCTTTTTGCACCATTTGGTATGTTTTTGGAGTGGCTGGTATTGGTTGTTCCTTTCTATGTTTAGTGCTTCTACCCAGCTTGGATGTTTACATAATTGTTTATCCTCAAATACAATCAATCAGCTGAATAAATCTAAATATTAGTACCTTTTCATTATTTTTACTTGGTTAAACAACAACACCTTTTGTTCTGCAGAGTTAGGTCTTTGATGGAATGTTTTCTTTTATGTCTTTTTGGTTACTGGCATTTATTACTCTTCTTCCAGAAAACCCATTTTTCTTAAGTTTTCTTTTTGTCATCCCTCCATATTTATCATACTCCCCTTTGACCCTTCCCCCACCCCTTATTCTTATTTTCTATCTGCTGAGTTAGCTTTTTAGGGTATATCTGATCTGATTTTCCACAATGTTAGTTCTACTTTTTATCACTTCTAATACATCATTTGTTTTGCTGCTGCATTTTCCACTTCCTTATATAGCCTATTCCTTATTTTGCCAGCTTCATTTTAATTTCTACTTGTGTCAGCCTTTTCTCTTTTTATATTACATTGTTTTGTCTTTCATCTCTTTCAGAAGCTGTTTACTCTTATAAAATATGCAAAGCAATTGACTAAAGTTGCCTTCCATGTCTCCTATTGCTTGTGCTTTCTAATTCTCAAGTGCTATGTTATGTTTCTGTTTTACATAATATTTTTATGGCATCTGTATTTGCTGTTCCTCTTTTACTTACCCTTGAACAAGTATATGTCTATACAGTCTGGGATGCTTAACTATAAATTGGATTGTGGCTTCTGTTTCTTTTCAGTAGAAGTTCTGATACATATCCCCACAGCATATTTCTAGGGGGTTTGGCTAAAATGACTCTGCTAGTCTAAGTTGGGGTTGCCTAATTTTGCTGCCTGTCTTATTTAGATTATTAGATAATCTAGCCCAGAAAGATCTGTTCCCCTCAACTCTTGATAACTAAGTCTTTGTAGTGCTGATTTTACATCTCCAGATATAGACTGCCACTCCTTAGGCATTTCCACCTCCATTTAAGTTACATTGATGAGAATTTTAGACCGAAATTGGAGGTAGAAGGCACAAGTTTTAGGTCAGATGGACCCAGTGAGTGGAGCGATTGAACCCTCGCGCAGCAAGGGAGCAGTTTTCCTCTAAATCTGGTCCCTGAAAATTCTCTTTCTTCTGGAGAGTTTAAGAAAATCTCTCAAAATTGTCCACTGTGGCTTTGATATTTTGCCTCACATTACTTCCACTTTTTGTAGAGAATATTAAGTTCCTTTTGTAATTTAGTAGATCATTGGGAAGGTGGTGTGAAAGGTCTGATAAGGTGTTCTAGTTTTTAATCTCAGCAAACCTATAATGCTATCTGGCTTGTTTCAAGTGCTCGGCATCAATTTGTTTAATGAGTGAGTAAATGATTTAGTCTTTTTTGAGAATTTTAGAAGAACCAACCATACTTAACTATTTATTATTTTAATACTTTTTTCCCAGTAGTTTCCTAGTTAGGTGTCTTACAAAATATATTCTGGGAGTACCAGATACATCCTAGGAGTACCATAAAATGTTCTGTGAAAAAAGGATTCCACAGGCAAATAATTTTTGGAAATGCTACATACTAAATTTTTCTTTCAGAAGTTTAATTAGTATGCAAATGTACTAAGGGCCCCAAGAAGACCTAAACTAACAAACTGCTTAACTCAGTTTAATTCAGCAAAATGTTTCTCAAATTGATTTGATCACAGAAACCTACTAATATCTTTGAGAAATGCTGCTGTAATCTTTAAAGTACTGTATAGATTTTGTGAAAAATGTAGAGTTTATTGGAGAATATTTTTCATGAAATAAACTTTGTTTCTTCAGATATTCAGAGAGCTGTAAATTATGACTAAATATGATTAGAGTTTCCCAGGAACTGAGATTTTTTTTCTCATTTGATATTTTGAACAAGATAGGATCTCTATGACCTTTTAAAAATGTATGTTAGTTACTTCAGGCATTTGTGTCTTTAAGGAGATAAATCTTTTATTGGTACATCGAACTGAGAAAGCACATGCCACAACATGAAAACATTTCTCTGTTTACCCCGAACTCAGTAAAAGAGTTTGTCCCTACTCATGGTTTTAATATTGTTTGTTAATCTAGGAAATAAACCTATACCTGTGCAATTTTTCTATCAAATGGTATGATTGGGTGAAGTAGGAAGGTTGACTAATTTTATTTTCAGTTTCAGAATATTAAGTCCTTTGTTATATTCCCACTTTATTTGTCTTTAAAATAATATCTGATCAAAGCTCAGATGATCGTTTGCCTTCATCATGTAAGATTTAAATGTGCTTTACTAGTTCAACTGTTCACCGACTGGTTAAGAAACCTTCCTTCTTTTTTTGGTAACTAATGCTTCTGTACCTGCTTTACCACTCTTCTCTATCCTTATAGTTTGTTTTACCTTCACATGTTTTTCTTAATTAGTAGTTTAGTTTTGGTTTGCTTTTTAAGTTTAGAGTTAGATTTGTACCAAGTTAGTTAGGGGATCTTTTTTTAATGAAAAGTTTTGTTTTAGAAGCTTCTTTTTGGTGGTGGTGTTGGGGAGGGGTAGGTGAAAGGAGGTAACAGTAAATAAAGCCCACCAAGTTTTCAGCTGGACAGATTTTCCCTACTAAATCTGAAAGAGCCACAGGTTTGTGGTGAGTTTGTCTAGCAAGTTGTAAGTTCTAGTTCCTGAATTTTCCCTACCCAAAAGTGTCATGTTTCCATACTTCCTTCTGAAAAAGACCACAATCTGCAGACCTCCTTCTTAAATCCAATCATCCCCAATACTTTCATGTTTCAGAATTAAAAATGATTTCTAAAAATGTTATCTAACCATTGTATTACTAAAGCACTATGACCAAAAAATGTTATTTCCAAGAATTGACAAAGAAAATTTAAATAAAAGATACTTGAGCATTAATATGTAATAAATGAAATTCTAACTGTTTTTATCTTCAACAGACAAGCAACAGAAAGGTGAATTCGCAATAGATGGCTACAGTGTCAGAATGAATAACACTCTAAGAAAGGATGGGAAGAAAGATTGCTGTTTTGAAATCTCTGCTCCTGATAAACGTATATATCAGGTTGTAGTTTTTATGTTGCCTGGAAATTAAGTTGATAAAATGTTTTGATTAATACTTTCCCTGACATGTTAACAGTAATAAAAATACTGGTGTTTAAATACATTATGAAGTGAATAGTCTAAGAGTATTTTTTTTTAATTTCAGATTAGTTCAAACATTATCTTCTTGAAAATGATAAAGAGAATATATAATCTATCAATTACTTCACGTGTTGCATTTATATCTAATATAACTATGTGATCTTCTAAAAGAAATATATGCAGAAAAAGTAAAATTATCAAAAGAAAAATACCAGAGTGATAATACATATTGTATTGCTAGGAGTGTGGGAGAAAATGAAGGTAAAGGTATATATCAGCTCTGTAATTCAAGAGCTATCAGCTAGGCATCAATGTGGAATGTATGTTTAATAAGTTTTAAATATCTGAGATTGCAGTTGAAAGCCAGTTAATTAAGTTGTCAGGTAGTGTGTTGGAGTCTGACAAGAACATTTTTAAGAAAACTGTATCCAGCAGTCTAAAGAAATTCATGGGTGTCTTCTAATTGTCAAGGGCAAATTTTGTTCATCAGTTCTGTCTTTGACATTGATGAAGAGAAGCAGCTTTTTTTCCTGCACAGCTGCCAGCTGCTGATCAAAGTTTCAAATTCATCATCTTCTGCTTCAATTACACAAATTTGTCAAAATTAACTGTACATTATAAGAAGCATCCTTGCAAGAAAAGTTCCCATAGACATGAAAAGAATTACTAATAGTCTTAAGGAAATGCTAAGAATCAACATACCTTTCATTTCTACTGTGGTGATTTTCATTTTTATTGTTCCTTTTTTATTAGTTTACAGCCGCTTCTCCCAAAGATGCCGAGGAATGGGTACAGCAGCTGAAATTTGTATTGCAAGGTAAGAGAAATCAATTGAACAAGTTATCACAGTCTTTAAATACTAAATAACTGAGTAGTTTGGGTTTTCATATACAAAAGCTTACTGACTTCTATGAGAATGACCACATGAATATGACTGCTGTTAATACAGACACACTCACTTCAGATTTCAAAAAGCTACCAATTGGCTTACTTTAAAATTCACATATTTACAAAACAATTTTTAAACATGTTTTTAGTTAAGGACATAACACATAGCAATATTGTTGTAGGGCTGCATTTATTTATGAATTACAATTTTAAAAATATCTTCTGCATTCTTTTAATTTACTTCATGAAATGTATTTTATAGATATGGAATCTGATATTATTCCTGAGGATTATGATGAGAGAGGAGACTTATATGATGATGTTGATCATCCTCTACCAATAAACAATCCACCAACAAGCAGTCAACCAATAGATGATGAAATTTATGAAGAACTTCCAGGTATTTACTTTCTGGTGATTCATTTAAAGATTTTAGGGGGGTGTGTGTGTGTGATTTGTCCTCAGATTGACAATTTGAGTAGAAAATGGTGAGCTATTGAGAACAAGGACAAAGAATATCTTCAAAACTATTTTACAAAAGGGGTTCTGCTTGAGATATTTCAAGTGAGTAGATGTAACTTATGAAAAGCAAATAAAACATTAAAATGAAGCAGATACAATCCTAATCTCTTGGGACTTTTGGCTCATTAGCATTGTTTATGCTACGTAATTTTTTAATTAAAAAATTGACTTGCCTTACAGTTTTTTCCACCAACTCACACATCATTTTTTATTATACATCTTGGAACTTCCATTAACCAGAAGTTCTATGCACACCCCATATGTCATCAACTTCTGCCTCGTATTTCTCCTCATTTATAGTATATTGCATTGTCTTAGAGGAAAGTTGTTGAACTATAAACCAAGGCCTTCTGAGGCTTCATGTTTTCCTGTTGCTATTTTAGCATCAATATGAAATATAAAAGTTTTCTTACTCCAAATACCCAGGCCTAGTTTAGTGTTTACATGCCTTAGTGTCTGTTACATAACATAAAATTAATTATCTATTAGCTACTTGTGGTCATAAGGATCAATCTAAAATAAAAAGATAGACATCTGAAATTTAAGAAACATGTGAAAACATTCAGGAAATTGTTATATTACTAATACTCTAGGTTGTAATCGGCTTTTCTGGCTATTAAAAAATCAGTAGTTAGAGAGGAAAAAGGTATGATAAGCAGTATATGCAAGATTGAACTAGTTCATCTCATGTAGAGAAGCCATTTTTCTCTGAATAGAACAATTTAATGATACAATGTAAACCTTTAAAATTGATTTCAAAAATACTTAAAATGTTCCAAATTAACATACAAATGTCAGTTTCAGTACTATAAAGCATAATAACAACAGTATGGACATTAGAGTAAAAAAATTTAAATTCTGGCTGTGCCATAACTGACTTTATAAGTTAATTTCTTCATTTGTAAAATGGAAATAATATTATTGGGAAGGGTAGGTGAAGTGATTTATTGAAGGCTCTCAGCACAGTGCTTGATCATAGCAAGCCCACGATTAATTGTAACATCACTGTCATTTTTGTTTTTATTACTGTACCTGGTGAATTCTTGCAAGTACTTATGTGGTGGTACAATAATGGTTTTCTAGCCAAGTAAAAATAATTTTAACAGTATTATAAACCTAAGATATAAAAACTATGTATACATCTACATACCGTCTTTTACTACCCCAGAAGATTAGTATAAAAGTGTAATTTTATGAGGAATAGTCATCTGTGTATTTCAGTTATTTAGTGGAACTACATGTTTATTAAGCCCTTCCTTTCTGGTTTGCCCTACGGAAATGACATCTGCTGTAGCATCAGTTATCCTCAAGTAGGGAAGAATATTCCCTGCCTGCTTGTTTTTAGTCATACCATATCATTAATACAATTATTTTAGTCTTTAAGATGTTTAAAAGAACTTGTGAGAATGTATACTCATAAAATGGAAGCATGGAGTACCTTTAAACATGCTATTACTATCATTATATCCTTTTAAAACCCTGTAATAAATGTGTTACATTATAATTGTTGAATTAACTGTTAAAGTTTTTTATTTTTTTTCAACTTGGCTATTCTCTCCCCACCCCTAAAGAAAAAACAAATTGATCAGGAATAAAGACCAAATATTCATAGTTATTTTCATAACCAAGACCTAAGAAAGATCTGCTATAAGTAGCTTGAAATTTTAAAAATATGAAACATCTTTTATTTTCTCTTAATCCAGATATTTTTCTTCACTATATCCCCCCTACCCTCCACATAATTGTTGGAAGTAACTGGTTACTTTTTAAGTAGTGTTACTTCTTGCTGTGGTACTGGGAGAAATTTAAGCTGTTCTGGGATTTCTTTGCCCCTGCTTGGGATCCCCAGTTGCTGTGCAAAGTGATTGAGCTTGATAGAGTCTGCAGCTGTGCCCCTGGGAAGCAAAACTGTTGTAGGCAGCTGTGGAATGTCTAGTTCTTCTGTCTTCCCCAGTGTAACTGAGAGCTGCTTCCACATCTGCACAGTTCAGCAAGTTTGTCAAGCTTGTGCCAGCAGCTACAGAAGGGATTTTTCTAGCAAAGGCCCTAAAGGTGTCTCAGAGTTAGAGGTTTTGTTTGATTAAATACCTAAAACTAGGAAGGTAACTTTTTTAATTTAAAAAATTGTCTCCCAGGACAAGAATTAAGCGTATTGCTTTCACTTTTGTGAAATTTGAGTATAATTTTGATAGAAGAGTTAGAACAATGGAAAAGTAGTAAGTACATTTACATACTGTTGATATTTTTCCAGTTCTGTACAAAGAACTATGTATTTCTGATATCTGACTGGATAAATTCCCAGAATTAAATAATACTACAATTTCAACACAATTTTCTGTCAATTACGCATTGCTGAAAACAAATCCTCTTAGTTGAAAGATGAGGTATACAAATGTATCTGAAGAAAAATCTAAGCATTTAGCATGCTACTTTAAATCACAAAGCTCTTTTGAGAAAGTTCTTACTTTAATGTGTATTTTTTAAAAAAACTATGAAATAAACCTGCAGTGTTTTCATTTTCAAGAAGAAGAAAACATTGTGTTAAAAATTGCATTGGGCTGGGCACAGTGGCTTATGCCTGTAATCCTAGCACTTTGGGAGGTTGAGGTGGGTGGATCACTTGAGGTCAGGAGTTCGAAACCAGCCTGGACAACATGGTAAAACCCCATCTCTACTAAAAATACAAAAAATATTAGCTGGGCATGGTGGTGGGTGCCTGTAATCTCAGCTACTCAGGGGACTGAGGCAGGAGAATCACTTCAACCCAGGAGGCAGAAGTTGCAGTGAGCCAAGATCAAGCCACTGTACTCCAGCCTGGGCAACCGAGTGAGACTCTGTCTCCAAAAAAAAAAAAAAAATTACATTGCAAAATATCACTTGAAACATGTTTATATTTCAACAGGAATCTAAATTGTTTCATTTTAATTGTTTTTCAGTTAGAATATTCAAACTTTATTACAGTACCTTCTCTTTAATTTTTTGTTCATTTATTTTTAACTAACTTCGTAAAAGAATACTAATACATTTGTAAGACTTCTTTGTATTTAGGGGATATATACATACGTACAAGACTTGTGAGAATGCCATTTCTGAGGAGTATTGAAAGTATTTGGCTTTTCTTCAAATATCCTAATGGTTTTACATCTTTTATATCTTAATGTTTATTAGCATAGGCCAGTCACGTTTACTTACATTGTAATAATATTATAGCATCTTTGTGTTTGTATAGCTAATGTATTGATCAAAGTGTGTTAAACTGTTTCATAACATGGTAATGAATTCATTTGGCTTAGCACAGATTTGTAAATTTATTGCTAACTTTTTCATTAGAGATACAGAGGAGTGTCTGTCTCATTTTGAATCTCAAAAGGGGAAAATAATACTTGGGAAATTGCTGCAGAAACCAACCCTCTTTGCTTTTCCCTTCTACTCACCATGTCACTTGGTTTGTTTTCTTTAGTGGCAGCAAGTTGTGCAGAAACAACAACAAAAAGATTTTTCTAGATCTAAACTGAATAGAATCTAGCCTAGTAACAAAAACGGTAGCCATCCATTAACCTATTACATCTGTAGCTTTCAGAGGAATTGCACTTGAAATGTCTTCTGGCAAGTGGAGTGGAGGAGAGAGGGCAACATAAAACAGGAAGATAAATTTCTATTCCATTAACCTATATTTTTAAGTGTGAATTCATTTTTTTTTAAATTACAATGACAGATTGAACTATTCTGAGTCAGAAAAGGATATTTTTATCCTTTGGCTCTTCAATTACATTTTAAATTTATTCAGTCCAACTATCTGCATCTGAAATGGAACATAAAGTAAAATGCAGCTATAAATTTTTTTCCATGAGACTACTATATATATATATATATATATGAACGGTGTTTGGGTACTTTAATTTGAAGCAGTTTACAGCAAATGGACACAAATGGTAATTTAATCAATAAGTGGTTATAGGCTCCCAAAATACATTTTGGCTTTATTTTTCTCCTGAATAATTATCACTCATACTATTAAGTCAATATCAAGGTCACAGGGGGCCCTGCAGTCTCTGGCATTAACATTGTTTTAAGTGATTGATAGTAGATCCTAACTTTACCAATTTTTCGGCTTTCTTCTTTGGAATGCAATGGAAAGATGTCAGTTAACTTTCACAGAACCACATATATTCAGTATTTTAATATCATTAGTCTAGGCAGCCCCCTAACATTTTTTCTTAAACTATGATGCTGAATTGCAAAGTTATCAATGTGGTGATATTGTGGGAATATTTTTTCCCAAGTAGCTAAGGATGCTGCTAAACAACCTACAATGCACAGGGCAGCCCCCATAGCAAATAATTATCTAGCCCAAAATGCCAGTAGTGCTGAGGTTGTGAAACCCTGGCCACAGGGATCTAATAGACAACTTTTGGTTTATCACCTTTTTATTCATATCTCTTGAATTATAAAGATTCATAACCTACACTCCATATGAGTTAATTCACTTTTATGGATACAATATAGGTTTTCTTACATACATTAAACTAGGATTACATAGAATGTTTCTAGGTTAAGAGATGAGCTAGACTTGCCTGTCATGTTTCCTTCAAGGAGTAGTATTGAAGTTCTGTCCATCTTGTGGAAATAAGCAAGCCAGGAAGATAGAAAAGGAAGGAAGCATTTTCTCTATTTTCATGAGCTACTATCTTGGAAGGAAGAGGTTTCTAAAAAATACCTTGTAGATGTGCAAATACTTGATTTATCCTGTTCTGATAAGGTGGTTCTTTTTGAGGCTAAAGGAAAAGACCTGTGGGTGTGGGATTGGACCTTCTGTAAAGGGAATCAGGCATCCTGAGGTAATTCAAGGCTAAGCAATTCCAGGACTGTCTGGAATTTATGAGTGGCTTTAGAAGAAGTGGAAACACTTTTACGGGACTTCTCTATCTCTTTGGACCTGGACTTTGAAGAGGCTAGTAGGCTTGAGATGATCTCTACCCCTGGAGTTAGACAGGAGATCTTGGAGGCAACCCTCCAAGGGGATCTGTGAAGAGGAGCTCGCCTTAAGGTACTACACAACAAGCCACACCAGGTGATTATTTCGTATTCTTTGTTCACTTTCTTTTTGTTATTGCTAAGTCTTAGATTTCTTTTTTTCTTTTAAGAGATAGGGTCCCACTTTGTTGCCCAGGCTGGAATGCAGTGGTATAGTCATGGCTCACTGTAGCCTCAAACTCCTCAAGTGATCCTCCTGCCTTAGCCTCCTGAGTAGCTGGGACTACAGGCATGCACCACCATGCCCAACTAATTTTTAAATTTTTAATTTTGTAGAAATGGAGTCTTACTATGTTGACCAGGCTAGTTTTGAACTTCTGGATTCAAGTGATCCTTCTGCCTCGTCCTCCCAAAGTGCTGGGATTACAAGCTTGAGCCACTGCATTAGCTGCTAAATCTGAATTTTCAAATCTTTATTTACAAACAATATATGCTTACTGGAATAAGCTTAAATATTGCTGATGGGAGTCTGATCCAAGATGGCCGATTAGACACACTCCAGTGCACAACACCCAGTGAGAGAGACGCAGAAACCCAGAGATCTCCTAGCTCCAACCAAGGTACCAGGTGCATTTCAATGGGTCTAGTCCTAGGGTGAGCAAAGCCCACTCAGGGCACACCGAGGTGGGGAGGGGTGCGCCTTCACCCAGAAAGTGCATCTGACCGGCGAGTCGGAGGCTCCACCTCTGGTGCTCCGGTCCAGATACAGCGCTTCTCCAAAGCCTCAGCAATACTCAGAACAGGGTATCTTTGCCAGTCAAGCACAGGGAATTCCAAGTACGGAGTTGTATAAGAGTCTGCAGACTGAGCTATCACTCCATCCCCCACCTGGAGAGAGAGGAAGTTGTAAGCGGGAGCAGCTGGACGGCCCCTACCCCATGATCAGAGAGAGAGAAAGCGCAAAGGGGGAGACTGCCAGTGCGACTGGATGGGTCCCTACCCTCCCCGACAAACCCCAGAGGGCTGAAGCTCTGACTTCAGTGAGTTGTGTAGCCAGTGCCACAGTCTAAGATGAACCCTGAATGATCCAGCCCCGTGGAGGAAGGGTGCAACCCACCACTAGAGGGGTGAGACTGGGCTACATGTTTTAACAAAAAACACAGAAAGCCTACATAGCAACAGGACAGGACGGTGTTCTTGACAACCCAGCAGCACCTACAGGTCAGCGGAAGAGGCGGGCCTAATCTCCCAGCATAAACAAAAAAGGCACAGGAAGCTTCCCTAGTAACCTCAAGGAGCCCCTAGAAACCCACAGGCACCACCACAGGCAGACAAGCGACCTCATCAAGCAGCTCTCTGACATCACAGCCAGGTAAATCCACAAAGATGGGGAAAAACCAGAGCAAAAAAGGTGAAACCATCAAAGACCAGAACACCTCTTCTCCTTCAGGGGATCACAAGTCCTCAACAACACAGGATCACACTTGACCGAGAAGGAGTGCAGAGAATTGATGGAAACAGGATTCAGAAGGTGGATAATAACAAACTTTTCAGAGCTAAAGGAACACATTCTAACTCAATGCAAAGAAACCAAAAACCTTGAAAAAAGGTTAGATGAAATGCTAACTAGAATAACCAGCTTAGAGAAGAACATAGACGACTTGATGAAGTTGAAAAACACAGCATGAGAACTACATGAAGCAAACACAAGTTTCAATAGCCAAATCGATTAAGCAGAAGAAAGGATATCAGAGATTGAAGATCAACTCAATGAAATAAAAAGAGAAGGCAACAGAAAAGAAAAAAGAGTGAAAAGAAATGAACAAAGCCTCCAAGAAATATGGGATTATGTGAAAAAACCTAATCTACACTTGATTGGTGTACCTGAATATGAAGGGGAGAATGAATCCAAGTTGGAAAACAGGCTCCAGGATATTATCCAGGAGAACTTCTCAAGCCTAGCAAGGCAGTCCAAATTTCAAATTCAAGAAATACAGAGAACTCCACAATGATATTCCTGAAGAAGAGCAACCCCAAGGCACATAATCATCAGGTTCACCAGGGTCAAAATGAAGGAAAAAATCTAAGGGCAGCCAGAGAGAAAGGTCAGGTCACCCACAGAGGGAAGCCAATCAGACTCACAGCGGATCTCTCGGCAGAAACTACATGCCAGAAGAGAGTGGGGGCCAATATTCAACATCCTTAAAGAAAAGAACTTTCAACCCAGAATCTCATATCCAGCCAAACTAAGCTTCGTAAGTGAAGGAGAAATAAAATCCTTTATGGACAAGCAATATTGAGAGATTTTGTCACCACCAGACCTGCCCTACAAGAGCTCCTGAAAGAAACACTAAGCATGGAAAGGAACAAGTACCAGCCACTGCAAAAGCAAACCAGTTGGCAAAGACCAAAAATGCAATGAAGAAAATGAGTCAACTAATGAGAAAGAAAACCAGCCAGTAACAAAATGGCATGATCAAATTCACACATAACAATATAAACATTGAATGTAAATGACCTAAATGCCCCAATCAAAAGACACAGACTGGCAGACAGGATAAAAAGTTAGAACCCATCAGTGTGCTGTATTCAAGAAACCCATCTCACATACAAAGACACACATAGACTCAAAATAAAGGGATGGAAGAAGATTTACCGAGCAAATGGAGAACAAAAAATAGCAGGGGTTGCAATCCTAGTCTCTGATAAAATGGACTTCAAACCAACAAAGATCAGAAGAGACAAAGAAGGAAATTACATAATGGTAATAGGTTCAATCCAACAGGAACAGCTAACTATCCTAAATATATACACCTCCAACACAGGAGCACCCAGATACATAAATCAAGTTCTTAACAACCTAAAATGAGATTTAGACTCCCACACAATAATAGGGGGAGACTTCAATACTCCACTGATATTATTAGATCAACGAGACAGAAAATTAACAAGGACATCCAGGACTTGAATGCAGAGCTGGATTAAGTGGATCTAATAGACATATACAGAACGCCACATCCCAAATCCACAGAATATACATTCTTCTCAGCACCAAATTGCACTTACTCTAAAATCGACCACATCATTGGAAACAAATCACTCCTCTGCAAATGCACAAGAACAGAAATCATAACAAACGGTCTATCAGACCACAGCGCAATCAGACTAGAACTCAGGATCAAGAAACACACTCAAACCTGCACAGCCACTTGGAAACTGAACAACTTGCTTCTGAATGTTGACTGGATAAACAATGAAATGAAGGCAGAAATAAAGATGTTCTTCGAAACCAACCAGAATGAAGACACAACTTACCAGAATCTCTGGGACACCTTTAAAGCAGTATCGAGAGGGAAATTTATAGCAATAAATGCCCACCAGAGAAGAGAGGAAAGATC
Organism: Saimiri boliviensis; assembly: GCF_048565385.1. Taxonomy (NCBI): domain Eukaryota; kingdom Metazoa; phylum Chordata; class Mammalia; order Primates; family Cebidae; genus Saimiri; species Saimiri boliviensis. Next base: position 93,204,236 of record NC_133458.1, on the reverse strand, counting down.
TAAAATCAACACCCCATCATCAAAATTGAAAGAACTAGAGGAGCAAGATAAAAAAAAACTCAAAAGCTAGCAGAAGACAAGAAATAACTAAGATCAGAGCAGAACTGAAGGAGATAGAGACACAAAAAACCCTTCAAAAATCAATAAATCCAAGAGGTAGTTTTTTGAAAAGATAAACAAAATAGACCGCTAGCCAGATTAATAAAAAAAGAAAAGGGAGAAGAATCAAATAGATGCAGTAAAAAACGATAAAGGGGTAATCACCACTGATCCTAGAGAAATACAAACTACCATCAGAGATTACTACAAACAGCTCTACTCACATAAACCAGTAAAACAGGAAGAAATGGATAAATTCCTAGACACTTGTACTCTACCAAAACTAAACCAGGAGGAAGCTGAAACCCTGAATAGACCAATAGCAAGGGCTGAAGTAGAGGCAGTAATCAATAGCCTACCAACCAAAAAAAGTTGAGGTCCAGATGGGTTCACAGCCAAATTCTACCAGATGTACAAAGAGGAGCTGGTTCCATTCCTTCTGAAACTGTATCAAACAATACAAAAGGAGGGAATCCTCCCTAACTCACTTTATGAGACCAACATCATCCTGATACCAAAACCAGGCAGAGACTCAACTGAAAAAGAAGACTTAGACCAATATCCATGATGAACATCGATGCAAAAATCTTCAGTAAGATACTGGCAAACAGATTGCAACAGCACATCAAGAAGCTTATCCATCACGACCAAGTAGGCTTCATCCTGGGGATGCAAGTCTGGTTCAACATATGCAAATCCATAAATGTAATCCATCACATAAATGGAACAAAAGACAAAAACCACATGATTATCTCAATAGATGCAGAGAAGGCCTTTGATAAAATTCACAGCCCTTCATGCTAAAAACTCTCAATAAACTAGGTATTGATGGAACATATCATAAAATGATAAAAGCTATATATGACAAACCTACAGCCAATATCATACTGAATGGGCAAAAGCTGGAAGAATTCCCTTTGAAATCAGGCACTAGACAAGGATGCCCTCTCTCACCACTCCTATTCAATATAGTATTGGAAGTTCTAGCCAGAGCAATCAGGCAAGAAAAAGAAATAAAGGGTATTCGATTAGGAAAGGAGGAAGTCAGACTGTCTCTATTTGCAGATGACATGATTGTGTATCTAGAAGACCCCATTGTCTCAGCCCAGAATCTTCTCAAACTGATAAGCAACTTCAGCAAAGTCTCAGGATACAATATCAATGTGCAAAAATGACAAGCATTCCTATATACCAGTAACAGACAGAGAGCCAAATCAAGAGGGAACTCCCATTCACAACTGCTACAAAGAGAATAAAACACCTAGGAATACAACTAACAAAGGATGTAAAGGACCTCTTCAAGGAGAACTACAAACCACTGCTCAAGGAAGTAAGAGAGGACACAGACAGACAGAGAAACATTCCATGCTCATGGTTAGGAAGAATCAATATTGTGAAAATGGCCATACTGCCCAAATTAATCTATAGATTCAATGCTATCACCATCAAGCTACCAATGACTTTCTTCACAGAACTGGAAAAAAACACTTTAAACTTCATATGGAATCACAAGAGACCCCGAATAGCCAAGACAATTCTAAGCAAAAAGAACAAAGCTGGAGACATCACACTACCAGACTTCAAACTATACTACAAGTCTACAGTAATCAAAACAGCATGGTACTGGTATCAAAACAGAGTCATAGACCAATGGAACAGAACAGAGACCCCAGAAGAAACACCTACACATCTACAACCATCTGATCTTTGACAAACCCAGCAAAAACAAGCAATGGGGAAAGGAATCCGTGTTTAATAAATGGTGTTGGGAAAACTGGCTAGCAATGTGCAGAAAGCAGAAACTGGACCCCTACCTGTCACCTTACACTAAAATTAACTCCAGATGGATCAAAGATATAAACATAAAACAACACCATAAAAACACTAGAAGAAAACATAGGCAAAACCATCCAGGACATAGGCATAGGCAAGGACTTCATGACTAAAACACCAAAAGCAATGGCAATAAAAGCCAGGATAGACAAATGGGATCTAATTAAACTCCAGAGCTTCTGTACAGCAAAAGAAACCTTCATTAGAGTGAATTGGCAACCAATAGAATGGGAAAAAATTTCTGCAATCTACCCATCTGACAAAGGGCTAATATCCAGAATCTACAAAGAACTAAAACAGATATACAAGAAAAAAACAACCCCATTCAAAAGTGGGTGAAGGATATGGACACTTTTCAAAACAGGACATATATGAGGCCAACAAACATACGAAAAAATGCTCAACATCACTGGTCATTAGAGAAACCAAAACCACACTGAGATATCATCTCCCGCCAGTTAGAATGGTGATCATTAAAAAATCTGGAGACAACAGATGCTGGAGAGGATGTGGAGAAATAGGAACACTTAAACAGTTGGTGGGAGTGTAAATTAGTTCAACCATTGTGGAAGACAGTGTGGCGATTTATCAAGGATCTAGAAATAGAAATTCCATTTGACCCAGCAATCCCACTATTGGGTATATACCTAAAGAACTATAAATCATTCTACTATAAAGACACATGCACACATATGTTCATTGCAGCCCTGTGTACAATATCAAAGACTTGGAACCAACCCAAATGCCCATCAATGATAGACTGGACAAAGAAAATGTGGTACATATATACCATGAAATACTATGCAGCCATAAAAAACAATGAGTTTGTGGCCTTTGTAGGGACTTGGATAAATCTGGAAACCATCATTCTCAGCAAACTAACCCAAGAACAGAAAGCCAAGCACCATATTTTCTCACTCATAGGTGGGTGTTGAACAAAGAGAACACGTGGACTCAGGGAGAGGAGCATCACACACAGGGAACAGTTGGGGGGGATAGGGCAGAGAAGGGAGGGGAGGGGAGGGGAGAGAGGGATAACATGGGGAGAAATGCCAGATATAGTATGCACCAAAAGTAAAATAAATTTTAAAAAATATTGCTGATATCCATAAAATAAAAAAGTGGAAGTCACTCACTCCCTACCCTAAGTAAACATTGTTAACAGTTTGATATGAATATTTTTGCTTTTTTGCCTATTTATAGATGAACATATACATATAAAAGTTTTAAAACAAGAGATCCTTCCTTTTGTTTACTTTCTTCTGCCCTTTTAAAAAATTTCTTCCTTTCATTTTCTTCCTATTTCTTTTTTATCTTCCTCCTTTTCTTATTCTTTTATTTTCTCATTCCTCTCTCTTATTTTCATTTCAATCCTTTCTCTTCTTTCTTGCTTTCATTTCTTTCATTTCGTAAGTATTCTTGAGTACCTGGTACTATGCCTGGCACTATGCCTAAGTGTTGGAATCCCCCAGCATCCTTAGACAGGCCTTAAAGGGGTGCCCTTTCTGGCCTAAGCCTAGACTTTCTACTATACCTTGAATTACCCATGTTTATTTATGTTTTATGTATATATATTATAGTCACATCTCATGAGTTTTCTGTTTTTGCTTTTCTGATATAGAAATTCTGTCTTCCAGCAGAAAGTATCAAAAGTAGCCTTGTATCTTTATATGGTGACACTTAAAAATATATATATTTTATTTTTTTAGAAATTTAATTATTTTATTTTTAATTTTTATTTTTTTTTGATACAGAGTTTTGCTCTGCTACCCAGGCTAGAGTGCAGTCGCATGATCACAGCTCCCTGCAACCTCCACCCCTCATGTTCAAGTGATTCTCCTGCTTCAGACTCCCAAGTAGCTGGGATTACAGGCATGTGCCACCACACCCAGCTAATTGTTTGTATTCTTTAGTAGAGACAGAGTTTCGCGATATTGGCCAGGCTGGTCTTGAACTCCTTACCTCACATGATTGGACTATCTTGGCATCCCATGGTGCTGGGATTACAGGCATAAGCGACCGCACCAGCTTTTATTTTTTTTTGAGATGGGGTCTTGCTCTGTCACCCAGGCTAGAATGCAGTTATGTGGTGTTGGCTTACTGTAACCTCTGCCTCCCAGGCTCAAGCCGTACTCTCACCTCAGCCTCCCAAATAGCTGGAACTATAGGCACATGCCACCACACCTGGCTAGTTTTTAATTTTTTTTGTAGAAATGGTGTTTTGCCATACTGTCTAGGCTGGTCTCAAACTTCTGCATTCAACCGGTCTGCCCACCTCAGCCTCCCAAAACGTTGGAATTACAGGCGTGAGCCACTGCACCTAGTCAAAGCCTTCTTATAAGTCTTCCTCCACTTCCCCTTTTTCTCTCCGTTTCTTGTCTGGCTCTACACCTTACTCCAGACAACCATAGTACCATCCTCTGTATCTGTGACTAGTAGATTGTTGTGGTTGAGCGAAGGGGCTCTGAACGGAAACACATGTCACTTTGAATCCCAGCTCAGCCCCTTACTATGTGCTTCAGCCAGAAGAGGTGTGAATACAGGAAGGATGGAGAATACAAGAAACAATAGTCAGCATGGAAATGGGCAAACTAACTACTGATTATTTTTAAATAAGCTTTGTTTTAATCTAAAAAAGAGGTTAAACTAAATTTAGGCAATAATTTAAAGGTTAGCTGCGGCAAGATGGAGATGGGGGACGGGGTAGTGAAAGCACACCAGATATTGTCCTATTCAGAAGAAGGGAGAGAGAAATACTAACTTTAGTTTTTGTTAGGAAATGTTTAGTTAGGAAATGTATGTTAAAATTTTAGAGTTAAGTACTAAAGAAATAGAATGCAATCTTGTGTTTCTCAAAGAAGCAAGGGTAAGCAAAAGGTAACCACGTAAAAAAACTTAAACAGAAAAGAAGGCAAGAAACAAGAAATCAAAGAGAAAATATGGTAAAATTAAGCCATAATGTAAAAGTAAGAATGATAAATATAACTTAATCTATTAAAATAAATGACTGCATTAGATATTTTTTAAACTCTAGCACTATTCTTCTTAGAGGAGATACACCTAAAACAAAACCACATAGAAAGTTTTAAAGTAAGGAAATGCATATAAATATACCAGACATTTCTATCCAAAGTAAGCTACTATAGCTATGCTAATGTCAGATAATATGGAATTTAAGGCATAAAGCAATAATAGGACTACGAATGACACTACATAACAAAAATAAAAGAAGATAAAGCTCAAATGTATCTAACTGTGTAACCTTAATATCTATAACAGAAAAACATATAAGACAAATCTGACAAGTTCTTAATCATAGTGGGAAATTTTAAGATGCCACTTTCAGAAACTGATAGACCAAGGAGGCACAAAGTGGGTGAGGATATGAAAGACTTAACCACAAAATTAATAATCTATCAAAAAAAGATATAAACTAGCATTGCATAGTAGAGAATATTTGTTCATTCAATACACATAGAATAATCATGGAAACTGACTACATATGTGTTCACAGTTAAAATCTCAACAAATGACATTGAATCTGTGTTATACAGACTATGGTTTTTAACTACAATGAATTTTAATTAGAAGCCAACTCTGAAAAGGTAGTTACCCAAACTTATGTGTTTGGATGCTGAAAAAATAAACTAAATAGCTCATGAGTTAAAAGAGGAAATCACAATGGTAATGATAAAATGTATAGTTGTACATATGAAAAACATTGAAATTAGTACAAATAAAAACTTATAGCATTGTTATTAACTCTTTTTTTGGGGAGTGGGGATGGGGTTTTGCTCTTCTTGCGCAGGCTAAAGTGCGATGGTATGATCTCAGCTCACTGCAACCTCCGCCTCCTGGGTTCAAGTGATTCTCCTGGTTTAGCCTCCTGAGTAGCTGGGATTATAGGTGTGCACCACCACAGCTGGCTAATTTATTATTATTATTATTTTTTTTTTGGTATTTTTAGTAGAGACGGGGTTTTACCATGTTAGCCAAGCTAGTCTTGAACTCTTATCCTCAGATGATCCACCTGCCTTGGGCTCCCAAAGTGCTGGGATTCCAGGTATGAGCCACAGTGCCTAGCCCTGTTATTAATTCTTGGGGAGAATTAATCCCCAAACAACTGGAGAGGACAGAACTATAAAGGCTATAAAATCAACAAATTAAAATGATTCAACAGACAAAAGAAGGAACAGAAACTTTAACAAAAGAAAAAGATCCTATGAAAAATGATCAGATTTTTTTAAGTAACCAAATAAAATTACTAGAAATTATTGATGGTTTGGATCACTTAGCCACTGAAGTCAAAATTTTCAGAGTCACATATATATGTTTACATTGCTTAGGGAGCCAATAGAATACATATTAAAAATTCTGAACCAGAACATAAGCAAATGTCAACCATTTTAATCAAATTAAAATGCTAATATTTGTAAAGCAAAAAGAAAAATTACATTAATGGGGCTAGGCTATTAAGATTTTTCTGTGAATCCTAGATGAAAAATCCTAACACTATACCAGAAGGTCAGATATTCACATGGTAGGGTTTTTATCTGAACATAACCAAGTGTTTTATCACTTGCCACCAAGAGATCTCAACAAGTAAAGTATACAGTAGCTTCTAACCACCTTCGTTCAGACTTTTAAACTGCAGTCTTCATTCTTCAGATATGATTTGCCTCCCATGTAAAATATAAACAGATCACAGCCTGCTTTTGTTTTTAATTCATCCATTCTTTCAGAAGATAGAATATGATAAAGTTTGTAGTAGCTTCACAAAAATGTATTTTCTTAAGTCCCAGAAAAAAATACACATGTACACAAAGCCACATGAACATATACATCTAGAGAGACAGACTGCTGCAGTAGAGTATCAAGCTTCACTATTATTGCAGATAGGTCAGCTGGGAATATGAACTTCCTAAGAGTACTCAGCTGCTTACTTTAAAGCAGTGATTAATAAGAATGAACAAGTTCAACAAAATGTCAGTGATAAATATAAGCACTCTTCCTATCTGGCCTCAGCAAGTGCTGCAGTTGTGCAAAGCTTTCAACAGAGTAGGAAAAAATAAAATCTAAATTAAGCTTAAGTGAAATTTTACCTTAATTTTGTTTCAAATAAAACATTAATAGATGTGTTCCTCTCTATTAGAACTTAGAATTCTTACAAAGAAATAACTCCTTTTAGCCACTTATCCATTAGCCCCTTTGTTCCTTATTAAAGAAGTTAAGATAGGGCAGATTTTTTTTTTTTTTCATATAAAAAAGATATTCAGTTGCAAGGCCTGAATTTTTTGGACCAGATCCCAAATCTGCCTCCAGCGTGGGCCTCTTTTTACATCCTGGTTCAAGAATTACATACAACTTAACTGTGCTAGACTTAAGCAAACAAATTGTTTGAAGACCTCTCTTTGTTCCTGTTGTCTCTTCACCTGCTCACTCTTTATCCTCTGACAGTTTGGTTTTCTGTCCTTATTCCTTAACTAAACCAGCTTCTTCAGAGTCACCAGTACTCTCCTAATCATCAGTCTTGGTTCGCAAATTCATCTCTAGAAATTTGATTTTACTTACTACCACTTTGGTCTTGAAACTGTCTCCACCTTTGCCCTTCTCCACTTTTTCCTGTTTACATATTATATTTATAAATAAGCATCTCAGCACTTACATTTTCACATTTCCTGTTGCTTCCTACTGATTGTTTCAAATTATTATTTTTTTTTTGCAGTCTGTCCTTTCCTAATATTGAAGCTTTTTGTTTTTGTCTTACCGTCTCATCATATATTATTCACTTAATTAACTCATCCAGCAAATATTTATTGAAAGCTCATTATGTGTCAGATTATTCTGTTCTAGGTTCTGGGAGTTTAAGCATGAAAGAGGCAAACCTGGTCCCTATTAAGATAGTTCCAGATTGTAGTAGGTCCCTATTAAGATATTACAAGATAAGAGGATAATGTGAGAAGGAGTAAATATGTATTCTATGGTCAAAGAAGAGGTGACATTTAAACTGAAGCCTTTTGGATAAAACTGGTAAATGCAAAAAGCCAAACAAAAGTACTTTCCAAACACAGTGAACACCAAATACAAAGGCTCTGAGTATAGACAATGCTAGGGTGTTCAAGAACCAGAAAGGAAGGCCATATGTAGCCAGGCAGAAAGGTTAAAATGACATTGGAGAGAGAGGCAACAGCCAGGTTAAGCAGGGCCTTCGTAGGACACAGTCACAGCCCCGTGTATATAAATGACACTTGAAAGATGTGTCCTGAATTACTTTAGTGAGGCTGACATGCATAATTATATAAGATTGCCTACATACATCAAACACTGTTTATGAAATGAAAAATTTGGGTTGGAAAAGACGTTTTTCTCTTTACTCTCTTTCCCTCGACAACTTTATGTCTTCCACATCACTACACAGAGATGCATATGGTCAGAGCAAAGTAAAACATCTTCACTGGGTAGCTAGCTCAAAAGAATGTAGAGGATATGATAATAATTATAATTATAATGGCTAACAGTTAACATATGCCAGGTACTTTCCTAAGTATTATTTAATAACCATAAGTTGTTGATGGTATAGGTATTGTTACTATCTCTTTTACAGAAAAGGAAACTAAGGCACAGAAAGATTCAGTTACTTGTTTAGAGTCACAAGCTAGGAGATAGCAGAGTTGGGATATGAACCTAGGCATTCTGACCCTGGAGGTTAAGCTCTTAGCCAATAATTGTATTGTCTTTTGACAAAAATATGTTAAGAATTGACTTGTCCTTAGTTATCAGGTAAGTATTTACTGGCACACATATAAAAAAGACACTAGAAGAGATAACATACAATCAAATCTCATCTTCACAAATATTCTGTCCTCTGAGCTCTGGCTTTATTTCAAATGATTACTGGCCATCTTATCAAACTGTATTTAAGATGAAATTACAGACTGAATATTCCTAATTTGAAGTCTGAAATGTTCCAAAATCTGAAAATTTTTGATCACTGATGTGACACTCAAAGGAAATACTCACTGGAGTATTTCAGATTTTCAAATTAGAGATGCTCAACCAGTATAATGCAAGTATTCAAAATTTTTAAAATCTGAAATTTGAAATGCTTCTAGTCCCAAGCATTTCAGATGAGGAATATTTAACCTATACTGCTCTACCTCCTTTCTTTTCTGTTTCTACTAACAGTATCAATTGTTATTCAAGTTAAAAAAAAAAAAATCCCAAACCCTTCATCATTGACTCCTTTCTTGATCTCCCTACCTCTCCTAATTGGGTCAGTTGCCAGTTACTCCAGATTCTGCCACTAAAACATCATCCCTCCCTGGCTCTCTATTCACTCAGGCTTTAATAATTTCTCACCTGGATCATTACAAGAGCTTTTCAGTGGTCTTCCCACTTACTGTGTGTGTGTTATCTCTTCCTCGAATCAGCCTGACAGCCTGTTCTACATGATGCCAACATAGTGATCTTTCTAAAATATGACATGGTCAAATTAATCCCTTGCTCATTAACCTTTATAGGTTGCTCACACCTAGAAAACCAAGTCCAAACTCATGGGCCAGGCCCTGGGCCCTCCAGTCCCATTTCTGCTGCTCAGACCCCTTATGCTGCAAACACACTGAACTCTTCACTAATCCTTAGTCCTTCCCTGGACTACCTTCATCAACTGTGTAGCTCTAGATACTTTAAAGAAAATCAATATATTGATTTAATTAATTCAGTGACAAAAATCCAGTCAGATAGCACATAGATCAAACTTTAGTTCATGTGGGTTTTCATTTTTTTTCCCACAAAGTCTCTGATGAACTCTACCATATTTTCTAACATATCTCACTATCTGCAAGGTATAGGGTGGATACTCAGATGATCAATAAATAGCCCCGGTTCTCAAATATGCCATAATTTAATAAGAGTAACAGATATATGAAATATAACTATGGAAAAAAAACAGAATTAAAAAACATATACTCTTACCAATTCCAAAGCCTCGTATAGTATTACTATATACTTTGGCCGTATTTCCTCTATCTATCCCTTTGTAGAACCTTTATAGTCACTGCATCAGAAACAACAAAAATATCCTTGTTGATTCTGCATATTTATTACACCATTATATAGCATTGGTATAAATGTAGTATTTTCATCAAAACCACTCAGGTGGAACCTTCGTGGTCATTCCACTAGAAACAAAATACCCTTGAAATTCTCTGTATTTATTGGGCATAGTACAGTATTTTTGTAAGTATAGGGTGATTTAATACTAAACACAGTATAGCATCACAGTATAATAGTAAATATAGTATTATAATATCATTACCCTCCATTCTGGAAATTAACACATATTCAAAACATGTCATTTGATGCTGAGACAACATATATAAAAGAATTCAAAACCTTTATAAACTGGTTAATAATTTTTCATTTAGTGGTGAAAATGCTTTCAAGAAAAACAGACTTTAGAAGTTTTTTAAGTCCTATCTTTCTGCTGCTCCAAAATGTTGTATGGCTCACCACAGACCATAGGATAAAATGCATATTTCTCACCTTTGGCATTCAAAGGTCTTTCACAGTCTTACTGAAATCTCACATTCTAGTCCAGTCCCTGTTATAACGCAACATTTCTCCAATTTTAACAAACTCACTTGCCCTTTATTTTCCCACACACATCCCATACATTTCCAACCTCACATTTTGTTCATACACTTTTGTCTTTTCAGAACGCTGCCCTCCTTGTTCAGTTTCTAACCATAATCTCCCTAATTTCTAGGCTCAGATCAAATCCCATCTCCCCAAAACAGAAGAGCCTCTTCTACCCATCCCAGCATGAAGTAACCTCTCCTCTGAACTTTTCTAAACTTTTCTAGCATCATTCATTTGAATATTAATTACAACTTTATGACATTTTAAATGTTGATATCTGCTATACTGTAAATCTTACTACTTTTCATGTGATTATTTGGCAAACAAGCAAATGGATGGTTTGTTATAACTTTATTATATTTGCAAACTCCTAGTGCAAGGATCAAACCTTTTATTTCCTTGCACCCCCAGAATACTTGACCAAGTGCCCTCCTCATAAGAATTCAATAACCGATACCTGAATAGTGCAAAGTCTTTAGTTACAGGGGTCCATCAGGTAAATTAGGAGAAACTTTCTCTATGATGATTAGTTTCCTAACATGAATTAGTATAGAATCCTAAAAGAATGATTACTGAACAGTAGACTATCAGTAGTATATTGAAGTATGGTTGATCCTCCATAACTTCATTAAAATCTAACATTACTATTCCAGTGGGTCAAACTTATGGAATGTAATACATTGAGTGATGAAAAGCTCATCAATCCTTTGTGCCATTAAAGATAAATCATTTACTGTGAGCAATAGGACCAACTTGAGTTACTAGCTCCCTATGGCAGGCTAGTCATCTGGAGCAAGACATTTCCCAGGAAATGACATTCTCCTTGGCTTCCACTCATTCCATTAAAGAACAAAGGTATAGTAACAGTAAAAGTAAAGAGTACAGGATCATAGCTAGATTTGGTAAACCTGGCATCTATAAGGACTTAATGTGATTAGTAAGCAAATGGTAAATTTTATGTTTAAAAGTAAACTCAGATATGGAAATCTGCACAAGCAGCTTAAAGGATGGTGAAACAAGGTTAAGAATCAATGATTAGATAAGTCCTTGGGGAAAATGTTTGAACATTATCTTTTAAGCAGTTACTTTAATTCAGTGGGCAGAGAGGAATCATCGGAGGGCCTCAAGAAGAGGAAGGCTGAGATTCAGATTCAGGCTGCTCACTCTTGGTACCAGCTCTGACATACTGTAAGCCTTTTGTTTCCTTTTACCACTCCCCAACCTTTTCTTCAATTAAGCTGGCTCCTTTTCTCAGTTGACTGCTTATGAATCCTGCTCCCAATTTCATATTACCTATTACATTCTCTTATACACCAGATAGCCTCATTTCACTTTCGTTGTTAGCCTATGTTTTCTTTCAGAAATTACCCTACATCTCACTTTTTCCTGGAAACCTAGCTTGATAAGGTGAAGGTCATCTGTATCCATAATATCGTCTCTCCCTATTTTGCTTATGACATAACTATAAAAGACAGTAACCCCAAAATATGTAGATGTGCATGTCTAGACACTTTACAGTATGTGAATTTGAGCCTATGTGTTTATTTATATTTCCTAAAAGCTCAGCATTAATTTAGAGGTATTCTGCAGAGATCATCTAATATTCTAATAAATCAACTGAAAAGGAATACTAAAGAAAATGAAACATGAAATGAGAAAAGCAAACACCCAATTTTTATGTAAACAATTCAATTATTCATGCAACAAATATTTATTAGGTAGCTATTACATGTCAGGCACTGTGCTAGACACTGGAGATACAGTGTTGACCAATATGACTCAATTTGTTAATTAGAAATAAATACAACAAATTATAAGAAATGGTTATGAAAAAGTAACCAGAGGCCAAAGAGAGACTGATAATGAACAAAGATCCAAGCCAAGTTTATGGCAGTAAATGAGATATATAAAAGGGCCCGTCTGTTCAGTGCTACTCATACCCAGTGAGAAATATGTGGTTCTAAACACCACCTATAGAACATTCTAAAGATGAAAGTAAAAGGTTTAAGGTTGGGAAGAGACCAGATTATAGCATATTCAATGTTTATAGGGAAACAGGGGAGTTCATATTCATGAAGAGATTTAAGAAAGAGTTCATAAGAAAAAGACTTTGAAAAACACCTCCCAAATCCCTTTAACATTTAAACAGTTTTTGGTTTTTTGTTTTGTTTTGTTTTGTTTTGTTTTTTTGCCCCTACAATATTAAAAAAAGACTTTGCAAAGGAAGTGGTGGAACAAACCCCATTGCTCAGGACATTAAAAACCAGATGGTCCAAAGCTCCAGAAAATATTCACGTGGGATCAATCCTTCACCCAGTGAAAGCAAAGAGATGGGACTAGTATAATAATGTGTTTTGAATCTCTAGCTTAGAAATGCTATGAAAATAAAGATTCATGTTGCCTTGGACTGTTCCTTAATTTCTTAGCTCTTCTCTGTGCTCCTTCAGCTTTCAATGTTGACTTCTGTTAGAGCTGGCCACACAGGAATTGCCTGTTTACTTGGAAGTCTCTTCTGCTAGGTCCATGTATTGTGAGCTTATCAGGTTTTCTCCTTACCCCTATGACGGTGCTGTATGCCCTGGGCTCTGGAAGTGTTTTTCCTGAAGTGCTTCTCCTAAGGATGGTTTTACATTTGCTTCTGTTAGAACCCCAGGGGTTTTGAAATTTTTATGTTAAATTCCTTGGCTTGGGAATACCATGCTTGAGGATGGTATAAATTTGGATCTCACATTGGACAAGCTTGGGGATTTGCTTTCTCACAGGAAGCCCCATGACCTCTAGCCCTGGAAAGACAGACAGCTTCCTTGTTTCTTCCCTGGGCTATTGGGGGTCTCATCTGTATCTCTGTGCCTCTCACAGGCCCAAAGCCTTATCTCCTGTGTCCATAAAGATGTTAAAACTCCAGCCTGGAACTCGTGCAAATGATCAGTATGTTGCTTTGAGCAAGTGGGGAAGGACAGGTCTGTTTCAGCTTGGTTGACCACATTGCTAGAGGTTGAATTCCTAAGCCATAAGTAATGGATTAACACTACAATGAAGATTTAATTATAAGTACTTGATTTCAAACCTTTAATTCAAGTCATAAAACAAAATTTTGTGTATGTGCTATAGGCAAGGTTCTGTGCTAGCTGTCTAAAATCCTGTCTCCTACGTACTAAGGGGCTTTATAATGGTAATATTAATTACTTCTTTTTTTTTTTTCTGAAATGGTATCTCACTCTGTCATCCAGGCTGGAGTGCAGTGGTGTGATCTTGGCTCACTGCAGCCTCGACTTTCTGAGCTCAAGCAATCCTCCCACCTCAGCCTACTGAGTAGCTGGGACTACAAGTGTGTGTCACCATGCCCAGCTAATTTTTGTATTTTTAGTAGAGACAAGGTTTCACCATGTTCCCCAGACTGGTCTCAAACTCCTAGGCTCAAGCGATCTACCTGCCTTAGCCTCTCAAAGTGCTAAGATTATGGGTGTGACCCACTGTTACTGGCTTTAATTACTTCTTGACAAGAAATTTTTGTTAAATTTATGAAGGAAGAGATTTTAAATGGTCACTGAATTTATTAAGTAAATTATCCCAAATAGCTGCTTAATAGTATTTAGGGTAAAAAATGATACTTGTATATACAAAGAATTACTAAAAAATCAAATTAAATAGATGTTCATCAAGACCCAAATGTATGCTTTGGTTTTATAAGCTAAGACTAATACATATTTACATTTGAAGTCATATTAAATTAGTTAATGTGGTTACTTTAGAATATATCTTTAAAATGGGGTTGGCATTTCAATCAGCTGAAGTCCTTCTAACTTAAATAACCTACTTTATTCTGTATGCTGATCAATCATTTTCTCCCCTAGAAAGTCAAAGCAGTTTCTGCACTATTCATTTGTAAAACTTACATGACATAAACATTATGTGACAGAAGTTGTTTGTTATTAAGAGAGAGAATATCATCTCAAAGAAACTTGTCATCTGGAAATAGGAAAAATCACACGAAGTAATTTTATTTATATCATGGCTTTTTCACTGTTGGCTACGTTTGTGACAGCTGATTTTATATTAAATATTAACAATATTCTGTTTATGCTTCAATCTGCTATAGTAGGATGTAGATTTTACTCAGAATATTCCTGTTTGGAAAGAAGACTGTTCAGCTAAATGAGACACGTGAGGGCCAGTTATAAAGAAACATAGATGTTATGTATCTAAGAAAATGAAGTTACTACTTTGGTGTCAAAATTTGGTGTCAAAAGTTTGAAGTTCTACTTTACCCTTGAATCTCATAAAGTTATTGTTTTTGGAGGTCAAAATTAGGAAAATATTGGCAATTTCATTTTATTCATACTAATAAAAATACTTGTTAGCTATGGGTACATGTTTTAGGAAGTCATGGATATTAATATAAATGGTATGATTATAATGAATGAGTTATGGAGACAGTTAATCTGTTTGTTAGAGTTATTGTTGGACTTTGGGCATAGGTAACCAAATAGGGTTATATTTCTTTTAATAACACTTACACAATTTAAAAATTGAGTTACAGTATGTCTTATTAATTTTAAAATAATTTTGGCAACATCTACTTTAAAAAAGCCTACCTGAATTGTGTTAAATCTTTTGTTTTGTGAAGTGTATATGCATGTGCCTATGATTTGTTTTGTTTTTATTTTAACTTTTCAATATATGAAAATACCCATGAGACAGGTCCCTGCTAAATTTTTGGCCACTGTCTCATCAGAATTATGAGTGCACATTGTCAGTTGTTTAAACATTGTTGAATCTGCTGTGGGTTGGCAAGAAGCATCTGGGAGCCAGACTTTTCCTGTGGACACATGCCAAGTTAGTGTATTGTATTTCCTCACTAAATTGAACTATATGGAGATAATTTTTCTTCTTGAGGTTTTTAATACAGAAATTATTTTCCAAAGCTAAGTAAAGGATCATATGATAAAGTTATTTATAATAAAAACCACCTGAATTCTGTAACCACTGGTTGATACCTACTTTTATTTTGCTAGAATAGGTGTAAATAAGTCATGCAATTAAACTATATTCAGATAGTATAACATTATTCTCCTAAGTAGACTGTTCAGGAAGGTTCATATGTTATTTTGTGTATTCTCTTTAAATCAGTGATTTACTCTAAGCAAGGACAATAAACATGGAATGATCCTTTAAGTACTATAGTTGGGTTTGCCTTAAATTTATATGTTTGATTGCATTATTTAATTAGATGGAAATAAAATTCTAAATTGTATTTTAATATACATAATTATAGCATTAACATTTATTTTAACTAAAAATGTTAGGAAAAATTTGTAAAATCTCATATTTAACTTTAATAAGTATCTGAACAGTTGTTATTTGGAGATGAGAAAACAAGAATGCTTTGTCATACTGGAAAATAGGCTAGGGGTGAGTTTTGGAGCACTGGCACTGCCTAGACCCTAGGCCCCTTAGGTGGCCGGGATTTGTCTTCCCAGAGTGGATACGTTTACTTCATCTGCTACTCTGGGACACTGGGTGAGACCTTAAAAAAGTAAGATCTGTTTTGCCTGCCATGGACATTAAAAATGCTCTGGCTCTTTTACATAAGAGCAGACATTTTGTTTATGTTGGCTCTATCTCTGGAATCCAAGTAAGAGAAACTTCCTAAATGAGAGTTCAACCTATCCCTTTAGGGGGCCCAAACTGAGCAAGTGTGTTATTTTTTGAGCTCAAATTTTTATTATTACATACTTTGAAGGACAGCAAATGCAGTTTTGCAAGAATGAGCATCAAGACCTCCATCGGATGAGTTTTACAGGCCTAACTTCCCCTTCTTCCCACATTCAGGTTCTACCTTGCTTCTTTCGGCAGCCCCTTTCTACAGAAATATCCTAGTTCTAGCACATCTTTTCTCTTCAGCCATTATAACACATTTTATCATAAATTAGTCTGTATGTCAAGAAGATATTTCTTACATTAGACTTGAAAACATCTTACAAACATTATTCTGAAAGTCTATGCACAACCACTCATAGGTACATGGACATTCATGTTTTTAGAGTGCCATTCTTTTGTATTATGAAAAGTGCTTTAATTTGTCATATTTTTCATGTCTTAACTGCAGTCATAGCTGGTAAGAAACCATAGTTATCTTATTCAAGACTGATCAGTCTTCTCAGGCTTCTGGCTAGGATTGAAGCTGCTCTCGGCCTTGCTTGCTTCAGGGTTTGGGCTTACTTTTTTTTCATCACATTTAGTCTCTGAGAAGGAGGTGATGGGAGATTATTTTTCCATTTGCAAGTTGCCTTTCAACCGGAAGAAAAAATGGAAGGGGCAAATGCCAAGCTTTTCACTTTCTGTGGCCATTACAAACATGACTCGTCTCCTATTTTTTCAGCAGTGTACACTATTTTTCAAGGGAACTTTTTTTTTTTAAAGAGATTGTCAGTGCTCAGCCTGAATACAAGTTTTAAAGGGGCATGCATCAACAATTGAGATGTCTAAATAACCAAAGAAAATATGAAAATAGCTCACATTTATAAATTACGATAAGCACAACCAAAAATGTACAACAGTTGTGTGTTTTTGTTTTCAAAACTTATTAGGGACAGTGGTTCAGAGAAAATAGCTCAGTTTCTCTTTGCTCCTTTTCTGTTAAGAATCATCCTCCAACCAGTAAGATTGGTAAGAGGGAACAGAAGCCCAGGATTGACAAAGATTCAACTAAAATACCTAGCTAGCCAAAAACCAACGCTTTTTTTGTTCCAGGCTTATTTAGGTAATATAAATAAGCCATTGGGGGGTCCACACCTGGAGGAAAAGTGGACTAGTAGAGGAATGTTTGCGGTACCTTTTGAGTGGAGTAATAGAGGCCTGTACCAAGTCTATGAGAACACAAAGGGGAGAGAGGACAGCTGCTTCCCAGAGTGGGGACTGAACTATGCTTTGAAGATAAGTGGGACCTGAGTTTGTCTTCTGGTCCAGGTAAAACTATACATGAAAAGAGAAATTGTAAATGAAGTCACTGGGCTGCTCTCACTGATTTTGAGGGAAACATGAAGGATGAGAAATATGTTAGAGGCCTGGAGTCTAGCAATTGTTTTATAAACTTTTCAGAAACAGCAGAAAGTATCTTGAGTTGGGTTCCCTGAAACAGACTCTAAGACAGTTCCATGTACAAGGTTGATGGGTGAGTGATCTTGGGACATACCTTAGATGAAAGTGAAGAAGGTAGGACTAGGCTAGGATGACTCTTCAGGGTTGTACCAAATAGAGGAATAGGGGCCTGTCTTCGTATTCCTGCATTAGCTATTCACTGGCTCCAGACCATTTTCTGGGATGCCCTGTAACCTTGAGTGAACCAATTCCCTACAGTTGAGTACAATTTCTCATGAGGGACACAGCTGTGAACCAACTGCAGCCAGAGTCCCAGCAGTTGGAGGATCTATGTGTTGGTTCTGGAAAGGGTATCTGGTATCCACCAGATACCAGATAATTCTAGATAGTTTATGGGCTCTAAAGAGGACTCAAGAGGACTCCAGAAACTGCTAACATAAAGTATCAAAAAGAGTCTTTTATGTTAACTAGAAGATGAAACACTAATTACTGGAACTCAGTATGGTTTCAAGGAATTGCAGACATATAACTGGATTTCAGTAAGACCTGTGGCTAGGATTCTTATGAAATCTTCATACATACAGAGACCATTGGATAACTGACTCTACAGCTGTGGCCAAAGAGTGCTAATTAATCGATTTTATGAATGCCTTAGGGCTTCATTTTCAATATTATTATATCCAACCTATTCATCAATGTTTTGGATACAGGCCTGCTCTTAATAGAACAAAACCATGGGTCAGATCCAACAAGATGAAATATGATAGAATATCCCACTTGCTCAAAAAATCTAGTTGCACAAGTACAAGAAAGGAAAGACGTGGTTTCACAGAAAATGGGAAAAGCACAAAGGAATGTTGGTCAATAGCTCAATATGAATCAGTAGTTTAATATGATTCAATCCTGAGATTCTGTGCTTTGGGAATATAAAATAATTATCAAATAGTGTTCTAGGTTAGCAGGATATTAATTTTTTTCATGTGGTGGATGAACAGTATTTAGATATTTAACTAAATAGTTCTATGTACCCTAGATAGTACAGGGTAGCCATTCTTAAACTTACTCATCTCAAGATCGCTTTAGAATCTTAAAAATTATCAAGGACCCCCAAAAGCTTTTGTTTATGCTTTGAATCCTTTTTTAGAAAGTAAAATATTTCATCTCAATGTAGATTTTTTTGGTTTCTTTTAAATTTTGTTGGATTAAAAGGATACTGTCTAACAATAAATAGTTTGGTAAACGGGTAAATCTCAATATTTACCCTATTAGAAATTAAAACAGATCTTTAAAGAATGTTAATTTACTAATGAATTTTAAAATCACAATTATAAACCTATTACATGTGTACATAACTTATTTTTAGGAAAATAACTATATTTCCCCCCTAAAATTAGAAGAATACAGCACTGTTTACATTTTTACAGCTTTCTTGAATGTCTGTCTTGGTAGAACACAATACAGTCTCGTATCTGCTTCTATATTCAGTTTGTTGTGATATGCTGTTTAAGTACAGTTAACTTATAAAGAAAATCCACCTCGTACAGATATGTAGTAGGAAAAGGGAGGTACTTTACTTGCAGGTAATTACAAGTATTATTTTTTGATATTGTACCCAGACATGACAAGTGGTAGTTAAAAGCTGGTACGAGGCGAACTCTCTGAAACCATACTAATAAACTTTTCATACCCTTTTACATTAAAATTCATAGGCCTGTCTTACACTTTGTTGAATGCTTTTACCCATGCCTGATTTTGTAACATTATGCATTGGTTAGTTGGAAAATACTGGTTCATTACATTATGCAGAACCTATAAATATGGACACAATTATGCCATAACCAAAAAAAACCCCATATTTTGTTTATATCACCATCGATCTCATTGGAAGTCTTTAAATAGTGGGAAGCTGTCAAGCCTACAGGGGCAGGTACAATTTCTAAAATTCTAATTTTGGCTTGAAAGCTCAAGTTATATCATTGGCAATAAATACTGTCAGTTATTTCCCTTGAAATGACAAGCTTATGTTGTTTACTTCGGAGACAATATCTGCCAGATTCCCAATTCTAAATAACCAGAGTGTGTCAGTCATTCAATTAAAAATGGTGTTCCATGAAAAAAAAAATGGCCAATTTTAGCTCAATCTTAAACATCTGGTGATGCAGCATGTAGCAGAAATGCTTTATATATTCTTCTGATTTCATCACACAGATATTAAAATTATATACTCAAGGTTGATATTAGGTGAAAATAATTACCACTGCTTCATCAAGGACATTCTTCAGTGCAACTGACTTCATTCAGTTTTTTCCTTTTATGCCAGTGCAGGGCAGTGAACAATACATTGACAGTTTGGTGCCACTATGTTGATTTACGCTAAAGTATCAGCAGTTTTACCCATCATTGCTCTGCAACATCAGTGCAAATGTTAACATAGTGAAAAAGGCACATAATGTCTTAGTATTATTATGAAAATAGTTTTGACCTCACAGACCCTCCACCCCCCAAAGAGATCTTGGAAAGCACTGCTGGTACAAGGGATGTGGAGCAAGTAAGTCTAATGGTGATGATTCTTTTTATGAAACTGTGCTCTTTCTTTCTTGGGTTCTTGAAAATGAGGTTAAGATGCACTGCATATGATGAGAAAGGGTATATTTGCATAGGCAAGCAGAGGAAACACAGCAAAAGCCTGTAACAAATGAGCTATGCATCTATGTATCAGCTGTTTTTCCAGAGGTTATAGTAGGCAGTTGTAGACCCTGATAAGACAGCCACATTACAATCAGATAATCCTAACATTAACTTATTCATCACTAGATAGTATTTTTTAATCTAATAAAATTTAAAGCAAGCCAAAAAAATCTAAATTGAGATGAAATATTTTACTTTCTAAAAAAGAATTCGAAATAGTTACAATGAAATGCATATATACATTTGGGATAAGAAATATATGGGGACAATGAATACATATGCATTTGAGGTATTTTATTTAAAAGAAGAACAAGAAAAACCAGTAGCTGATAAAGGTAGCCTAGAAGAAGGTGTTAATAGTGGTTACGCTTCGCTTGGATCATAGATGATTGATTTATTTGCTTAGTTTTATTTTCTGATATTCAGCAATGAGTAGATCAGGCGTCCCCAAACTGCGGCCCCCTGAGGCCATTTATCCCCCCCTCCCCCCGCACTTCAGGAAGAGGCACCTCTTTCATTGGTGGTCAGTGAGAGCACAGTATGTGGCGGCCCTCCAACGGTCTGAGGGACAGTAAACTGGCCCCCTGTGTAAAAAGTTTGGGGATGCCTGGAGTAGATGCTGCTTTTGTAACAAGAATAATAAGAAAAAGTGCTACTTTAACCGGAAAAAAAAAAAAAAAAAAGGAGCTGTAATTGTACCAGACATCCAGAGCCAGATAGAGGTTACTGTAAGTGAAATGAATTCAGACTTTCCTGGACTAAAAGAATTTTAGAATTACAGAATTTGTTATAAACTTTAATAAAAAGCTATGAATTTGGGCTATATAGAAGAATTTATATCATACAGTGAATAATTCATTCGGACAAGAAGGAGCTCCATTTCATAACTTCCTGATACCTAGTACTGTTTAGGAGTGGGATAATTTTCTAACTCACAGTGGCTTCTGACCAACCAAATCTGACCTATGAAAACTTTATTTTTATACATTCTTGTTTGCCATAATTGCCTAATTGCCTGTAGACGATCAAGTGTATACAAGACACTGAAACAAAGGAATACTTCTCAAGCAGCAGATAACTTTTTCAGAAATGTCTGCAGTGCACAGAAGGCACTTTCAGGGAGAAGGGTGCACTGTGCAAGCTGTGTGCCCTCGGTCCAGTCATTCAGTGCCCACAGTTTACGTCCTCTATGAAATAAGGAAATTGAAAGAGATTCTATCTAAGGTTTCTTTTCCTTCTGAGATTTCTTTTCCTGACTCTGTCAAATGAGATCTTGCCTTGAGTTCAAGTTTTTTCCCCCAACATCCAAACTGATGTTAACAAATATAATGTCTATGTGAAACATTATTATTTTCACATTTTCCAATGTGTGTGTGTATGGGTTTTGTTTTTGTTTTTGTTTTTCTTGGAGATGGTCTTGCTTTGTCACCCAGGCTGGAATTCAATGGCACAATCTTTGCTCACTATAAACTCAAACTGTTAAGTGATCCTCCTGCCTTGGCCTCCCAATTTGTGTTTGAATTATTAATTTTAATGTCATAGTACAGAAGTTTACTGCAATTCAATGGTGTTTTCTTTTGCTTTTGAAGTGTAGTGATAACCTTTTCAAATTAAATCTTACAATAATAGAATGTCAAAGGTGAAAATTAGATTGTGTGGTTAAACAATTATTGCTTATTTCGTTGCCTTTTACATCACATTAACCTTCCTGGTTGCTTAATTAATAAATTGTCGCAAAACTCCTAGTTCCTAAGGTAATAAACTTGATACAGCATACTGATTTTTTATTTTTCCCCTCAGAAGTCTGATAATCTTATTGTCTCCTCCAAATCTTTCTTCCAAGTGTTATGGGATAGACTTATTCTTCCTACTTTGAAGTACAGAGATGACACTAAGAATTAGAAGCAGTACCCAGTTTATATGAGTAACAGAGCTGTAACAATAGGCCTCACTTTGCCAAATTTCCATATGAGTAAACATGACTCTAGCTATCCTGTTTCAGTCATCTTTATCCTTCCATTTATTTTGAAGTTTATATAATACTAAAAGGCACATGCTTATATCTTTTTAAAAATATTTTGTTGCTGTAAAATATATCCGTCTATTCAATAGACAGAACAGTCCTTTAGGAAGTATAATAAAATAATATAAAAATCCTTCATATTACCAATAGTTCTAGTTATAAGCCCCTGGGGAGCTCACTTTCCCTTGCTGTCATAATTTGGAAGCTTTTGCCCATATACCTTAGATTTGACTCTAACTTTTCCAACTCTTCTACTAGCGTTTGTGGCTTGCCACAGGTCCTGGGAGAGAAGAGTGGGTGGCGTGCCGTTTGTATAAATCCTCCCAGCACTTCTCCTGTCTTTTATATTTTACCGCTAGCACTAGCCAGTGGTGTCCTCTGTTCTCCCATGTCACCTCTTTCATCTCCCACTCACGGGCACCTTGTGTGCAGTGCCCAATAGTGTGTATTGGCTTTAGGAACAGAGGAGTGTGTTAAAAGCTATAGGGTGAGGAAGGGGAACTGGAAGAAGAGAAAGAAGACCACATATTTGGGGCACCCCAGGTTGCAACTGTTTCTAAATCAGCACTAAAAAGTTTGCTTAAGATGTACTTCAGATACAATTCTATGATAGTATAGAACTTGCTCATCTATGTGAAAGTGTTTTCAAAGTCCACAGACAGACAGTATTTAAACAAAATTTTAGAAAGCAATCCACCTGTAAATTGAAGAGTTTAGTGAAAATGAAGGAAGAGACACGATGGCTTAGAGTTAAGGCATATGCCTAAAGTTAAAATCCCAGCTTCTATACTAAATGGATGTGTGAACCTTGACAAAGTTGTTCAAGCTCCATGAATTCATTTTTCATATTCATAAAATGGTGATGATAGAAGTACTTATTATTGCATCATAGAATTGTTGGAGGATTTAATTATGTAATGGATATAAGTACATATGTAGACATTTAAGTAATAAATATTCACTTTTCCTGAGAAAAAATATATAATACATAAATAATGCCTGGGCAAGTGGAGATCTAAATCCAAACTTTATTTCAGAACTTAACTGTGTTTTATGTTTTAAAATACATTATAATTCAGTAAAGCTGTTTTCTGAGGGTGTTTAGTGAGAAAGGTAATCATTATGTAAGTCAAATTTTTTATATATATATATAATCTTCCTCTTCTCCCTGGAAGACATGATAAAATCAGTCCTTAGCCTTGATGTGAACAACCTTGAGTTGGTGCTAACAAATTGTCTTCAGCCTTTTTTTATAAGTAGTGTCAGCTAATTGCTAATCACTCTTCTTTTTGGTTATTTATCCAAAAGATAAGAACATTAGTAAGCCATAAATACCCATTTTGTAAAAACTGCATAGCTAGACAGATTTGTAATCCTTATTAGGGTAATAATCCATCTGTTATGGAACTGGATCAATTTGTAAATTAAATTGATTAAAAGGGGGGAAAAAAGGGCCATGACTTTTCCCCCATTAAGCATTTCCTTAAATGCTAAAAAGATTTGGGGAGACTCAAACTCTTTCTCTCTTTGCTCAACACAGAGAGAAAGCCAAATATCTATTAAAAAGAGGTGTGGGTGCGGTTTATGTTTATTTTTTTAATTCTGATTGCTCCTGAAAGTTTCATATTTTTGACAGGGTTTATTGTTAAAACCTTTTGATGACTGCCAGAAGATTTCTACTGTTCTCACTGATCCGTTTAGTAAATGTGTGACTATGTTTGAATTTTCTTATGCACTTAGCTCACTTTATTGTTATTTTCATCCTGTCTGATAAAAAAAAAATCTCCTGATGATTCTTCTAACAATGTGTGATTGGAATAATAACTTCACACACTGAAGAGTTTTGTGCTGCAGCTGAGAAGCATGTAAATACAAGCTGCTTATTTGCAAGAAGCTTCCAGATTTGCAATATGATTGCTATGGAAACCACATAATGAAAACCTTATAACCATCTGTGTGGTTTGATGGATTTTACTGCATAGCTGAGCTGTTTTTGTTTACTGTTATTAAAATGTTGAATGGAATGTATTAACTCACAAACATTGGCTCTTTGAGGTATTAATTAGTATTGTACAATGATTGTGCCTCAACACTAAAATACATATTTAATAATAAATCTAAATAAAAAACATGTGAATGTATATATTTCTAATGTATTGTGAAGGTGATTAAATTGCCTAGAATTTTGGTCACTTGTTCTTACATGTATTTTTGGAGAGCTTTGTTAAGATTTATTTTTATGGTTTTTTAATCCATTTGCTCACTCTGTATTTATTGAACATCTCCTTTGTGCCAAGTTCTATTCAAGGTTCAGTCTGAGGGTTTTTTCCTGCCCAAGATTCAAAAACATATACGATATTTGATTTTGTTATCTTTTATATGAAAGCTGTTTGTATTGTTAGTCCAAGATAAAATGAGTTAATAAAATGAATTGTTTAAATATTGTTAAGAAAAATTGATATAAGAAATGCATAAGGCTTTGATTTAAAAGTATCATTACCAGGTTTAAAATGGAAAAAGGGAGTGTCCTTAATGGGCATCTCATCCCCTAAAATCTGCTTATTAAATATCATCTCACATGGATTTCAATTTGGATATTAAACATTGATACTTAAGTAAATCCTTTAATACCATTATTCTTATAATTTAAGAATGTGTAAATCCTTTAATACCATTATTCTTATAATTTAAGAATACATATTTCTAAGGCCAAAGCTCTCTGACACCAATATACAATTCAAAGCACACATTACTGACACTTAAATTTTAATAAAATTAAAGATTCACAGACAAATACTTCTAAATTCATTGTTAAGTTTGCCAAAGAGCAGTGTTTTTTCATTAATTACTGTAATCAATTTTTTTTATCTTGATGCTGATTTGGGTGGTGAAATCTAAATCCCACAGTCTCTTTTTTTGTTTTTGAGATGGAATTTCATTCTTGTCGCTGAGGCTGGAGTGCAGTGGCGCGATCTTGGCTCACTGCAACCTCCACCTCTCACGTTCAAGCAATTCTCCTGCCTCAGCCTTCTGAGTAGCTGGAATTTCAAGGGCCTGCCACCATGCCCAGCTAATTTTTGTATTTTTAGTAGTGATGGGGTTTCGCCATATTGGCCAGGCTTGTTTCAAACTCCTGACCTCAGGTGATCCACCTGCCTTGGCCTTCCAAAGTGCTGGGATTACAGGCATATGAGCCAATGCACCCGGCTCCCACAGTCTCTTTAAAGTCAGGAATAGTTCTTACTGCATTGACACAGTTACAGCTTTTGACTGAGGACAAGTGCTTTTAACCATTTTTTAATTTACTTCTTACTATTGAATTTGTGACTAAATTAAAAGGGGAGTGGGTGCTACAGAAAGCAAATGTGAAAAGTAAGGAAAGCTTTCTCCTTTACCTTTTACGAAATTATCTGTCAATAAAATGAGTAGAATAAATGACTGTAAATGACCCTTATACCTTTAAAAATTTCTATGGAAACACTATATTAACCCATTTATTAAAGCTAGTCCTTGAGGTTTGGCATATGTGAGATAACAATTGTTAAAAAGAAAAGAGACAGGATACTTTTTTAAAGTGTAGTATACTTTCATTAGGTCTTCTATTTATTTGACTGAACCATGTTATCAGTGTTGGGTTTAACAATATTAATAAAGTACCAGATATTTTCAGGTGTCCCTTATATTGGAGCTATCATTATTTTGTTTGAATTGAGTTACAAAAATTCATAACAGTTCTATTCATCACGTAAGTACCACTACCTTCCAGCTTGATTGACATGCCGATTTTGATTCATCCCCATTTAAAATTTTCGGGAGACCCCTAATTTTCCTAAATTTCAGGACCTGCAGTCCTGACTGCTCTACCATACTTTGCAGTTGCCCCTGGACCTGTTCTCTGGGTTGCCCCACCAATACATTAAATCCCTCATGTTGAAAACACAACTCCTTGTGTTCCCTGGTAAGACAGGTTATCTTGGCTATCCTCCTTTTAGTAGTAATATGCCCATTTCTCAGCTAACTAAGCTCAAAACTTTAGCCATCCTTTGTTGCTCTTTTTCTCCCCTCATTTCTCCATATTCAGTCAAGCACAAAGCTTATCCATTCTAGTTTCTTTACCTCTCACAAGCATCTCCTTTCCATTTCCTTTGCCCCTTCAGTTCAGGACTTCCTTCCCCTTCTTTAGGTTATCTGAGACAATGGGATCAGATGTCCATTCCTGAAGATAGATTCAGTCCTGCTCTTTCTCTCATCAAAAACCTTCTAAGGCTCTTATTGTCCACCAAATAAAAGCCTGAAGTCCATAACAAGATGTTCATCGCCCCTCAACAGCTGGTCTAAACTATGGGCATAACTCCTACCTGGCTGTTCACCTATGTGTAGCAGATTCTTTAGTCAAAATGAATGTGACTGTACCTTTTTCTTTTAAAGTTCATACCTATCTCTCTGGAAATATCCTTCTGACACTCTCTCCTTATTTAAATTCTCTACATCCCTTGGAGCCTTCATTGCTACTCCCTAGTTGGGTGGTTTCTCTGCTACGCTTCTTCATTATTTTGTGCCTCACCTGTCACATTTAGCCCCCTTCAGCCTGTTTTCCTTTAGATCTTGTCTTCTGTCCCGTATGTGCTGTCGGCTTCCTGTGAGCAGAGGCTTCCTGTTACTTTTACCTCCTTGGTAGATCCCCTCTGTCTCACAGTTAGTTAATATCCAATGAAGATTGACTGATTGATTGAATAGTTACCATGGCTACATTTATTTATTTTGCATATTTTTCTTTAAAGTTTAGGAGTTTTCTTGGAATTATAATTCTTTTTGAACCCAGTTTTTCTTTGGCATGCCATTTGTTTATTTGTCCTGCCTTAAGTATTTCTAGGTTTGTATGTAAATCATTAGGTGAGAAAAAAAAAACATAATAAATATTTTTCTTGGTGTAAAATAGTTTATTAAGTCTATTTAAAACTCTGCTCATTTAATTTTATCTTATTTCTTTCCACAATCTGGGGAAGGAATGGGATAGATGAATGTGAAACAGAAGTAAATAAAGCACTGGTTATATGTAGGATAAAGAACATTGACTTTATAATCACAAACCTAAGTTTGAATGACACACATTGGAAGTCACTTCACCTTTTTGAGTCTCTGAAAATATGCTGGTCTGTAAAATGAGAATTAAAAATTATTTGTCTATGAGATTTTAATATCCAGCATTTTATATGATATATAACAGGTCCTCAGTATAATTTGGGGGGAATTACCTTGAAGGATGAGGATCCTTATAGTATCCTGTGAAGATTAAGTGAGAAAACATATGAAGTTACATGATACTCAGTAAGTGATTTATAGGTTAACTGCATTTTTAATCACACACTTTCTCCTTGCTATATGATGTTTTAGGGACCATGATTTTATATATGATACTCTTGCCACACAATATAATGGGTGCATCAGTATAATGCTCGGTGTTACTTTACTGGATTTAGGGCTTTACTGAAATTAAGATCATTCCAGATGAGATTCTAAAAGTATTTAAAACAAAACATGCAGTGCACTAGTACATATCTTAAATTTTGCCAAGGCATTTTGGAAAGGTTGCTATTTGGAAGTAGCTGGTATTTTATTTATTCAGTGTTAGATTGTTGAAAAAGGAAAGTGAATCTTGAGTTGTTTTATTCTCTGAAAAATAATGTTTGTGTTATACTTTTAGTTTTGCTTTTTAAATGGAGTACTGTATTGTTTTCCCTGAGCAAACCCTTCAGTGTGCCATTGATAATGTTTGTTTACAGAAGAAGAAGAAGACAGCAGTGCTCCTGTGAAAGTGGAAGAACAAAGGAAGATGAGTCAGGACAGTGCTCATCACACCTCAGGTAATGAATTGTGTAGCTTCCTGGCAAACCTTATTTTGCTTTTGTTCACTTTCATTTTATCCACATTCTGACTGTTCTGAAGACGTTTACACAGCTCCCCAAAGTTGGCTTGTTTGGCCTGGATATCCTATGGCTGATAAGCTGCTTAGTCCCATTTAGGATGCATGAAAACCACTTGAGAAGGATTTATAAAGTAAGCCAATTTATACAAGGTATTCCTTCCTGAATTACTTTGTAATGACTCAATTAGCTTTCATTTCTGCACAAAGGAGATTTAGTTGCATAAATTAGCTTATCATCATTGAGGAAGTGTCACTGCTAAAGGACAGTTTATAGATACAACATGCAGTTGCTGTCAAACCTATAAGAATGTAATATAGACATCTGTGTATACTTTGTGCTTGAGCAGAACAGACTTCTGCCATTCAGAGACTAACAGGGGACAACAAGTTGCCCAGGGGACTGGCAATGTAGACGTCTCTGAAAAGGTCAACTTGACACAGGCTCTGACAATCGACCCACAGCTCTGTCTTCTTTGATAAAAATCAGATAAACTTAAGACCGCTAATTGATCTGCAGCCTGTTTAAATGTTGGCCATGCATATCTTCATTGCATATGATTAACACAGCAAGCAAATGAATTGGGTAAGAAATGCCAGAGTCCAGTGACAGCAGCTTAAAAATTGGAAAAGGACACTGGTGGCCTAAAAGGCTAGGAAGGATGTTCCCCTTATCCATTTCCACTTGGCACATAGCCCCAAGTACTAATTATGAATGAGACTGGCAAAATAACTGCACACGCTCTGTGCAAAATCACATGATATGGACAACTTTTCTTGCTTGTTATTTCCAAATAGCAGGAGATAAACCATATCTGTAGTGCAAGCATGAGGTTAGTTTTGATAAACCAGCAATTATTTTACACGGAAAGAAGAAAAAGACTGCCTTCTTATCAGGACTTTACACCTCTTTATAGCCACATGTCAGCTGGGGCAAGGTCTGCCATATCATCTCTGTGTCTTGCAAAAAGCTAGAGTTAGGGTCACCTTCCCCTCTCTGATATGTCCATACATCACTCTTTCAAGCTGTCAAGGCTGGGTGGACAAGAAGTGTATGTTCAGGAAGTGGCTTTCCAGAGTCCTTCCTACTGTGACATGTGGAAAGGAAACAGAGGCCTGATTCTAGACCTGGACAGGAAAGCAGAAGTAGGTTGCTACAAAAGGTTTTGGTTAGTGTTTTTTTAGAAAGGAAGCAAGAACAAAATCATTACATGTTAGCACTCTACTCCTATAAAATGCAACTATAAAACACTGAGGCTTAGCGAAACCTTGAGGACTCTGTTCAATAATAATTTAAGTGTATATGTTTTGGGTTATATATCATGAAGCTTCTGCCAAAAGCATGTAGTTTTCTTTTTTAAAAAAATTTCAGTGCAGGTATAGAAGGTAGATACATACAGATGGTCCTTCCACAGATATAAATATTTTGGCTTAAAGCAATTGTATTTTTCAAAAACCCTTTTAAAGTAAACATCTCCCAAATTTTTGCCTTTGAGGGTAGGAAAAAAAATCCATTTTCCTCAAAGGAATGCAGTAAATAGATCTAGGTTTTCATGCAATAGCTATATAAGCACTACAATAATTCTTATCTTTAGTGACATGAAATTCTTTTCAAGCAACAGTTTTAATACTTTTGCATAGTAGTGACCTTTGCTCTTCCCTAGGCTGTCAAAGATGTAACACTAGAAGTTTGTTTGCCACGCAGGGCAGTGAGTTGACAAGGGTATTACTATCTTGCTGAGCATCATATGACATGAACTTCTAACCTTACTCAAGAATGTTATATATTTTTCACATTGACTGATTTTACTAAACGCCTCCCACACACAGACTTTTCTAATGTAAAATATGTACGCAAAAACAAAATTAATCTTGTGTTTCTTACAAGTTTCTTCATGTTCAAACTTACATATCTTGCACATATGTGAGTGACTGTGTGTGTGTGTATATATATACATATATACACACACATATATATATAAAGATTCCATTTGATTTTTGGAACATTATAGAATTTGCTTACTTCTCTAAAATAGTTTTTAAACCTTGTAACACCAAGGAAGATATTCTCCACTATCTTATTCTCATGTTTCACCTATTGTCATGTTTTTCATCTTTGTAGAGTATCTATGTTTCATAACAATTCTGTTAGCTTTGTCCAAAGATCTCCTCTTGTATGTTTTTAAAAGCAGGAGTAAGAACATTGTTTAAATCTTTCACCGGCTGGCTAATGTATTTTTTTTCTTCTCACTTTCTTAATCATTCATGCCTCTCATGACAAGAAACATAATAAGGTGGGTTTTTTTGGTAATTTTGAAACTATAGATCATGATGTGGATACAATAGGAAAATTAATCCATGTAGTAAAGACAACTAAACATAATTTGTGCTTTAAAATGTATGTTTATGACATTTGCCTCATCCCATTTTTTAAAAAAACATATCTCAAATGGATTATTTTCCAGTGTTTAGGGGTAAACAGTGTTAACTTTTGCGAACCTACTGTGCTTCTGAGGCTGTCTATGCTATTTTTTTGTGTATGTTTAGCTACACTTTAAATTTTTACAAGTAAGCTAGAGGAGATTGCTGCCCTCTAAGGAACAAGATCGTTCCTGATTTTTGTGTCCAGATTTCATATCAAGAAATCAAACATTACCCCTGAGGAGACTAAAGCTAATAAACATCTATTGCCAGGGTTTTTTTCCCCTACTTACAATTTTTCTGCTTTATAACTAGTATTGCATACTGAAATAGACTAGTAAATCATATATGTATGTAGCTGTATGACATAAAAAAATTATTCTTTAACAGAGTTCTCATATGGGACAAAAAATGAGGTTGATCTTTGGATAACATCATCATCTAGATTATAGAAAACACAGTTGAAAATGCATCTTTTTCCCAGTATTGCCAAATCTGCTAGCTCTGTTGCCTCTTTACAGCAGTGAGATTTAATGAAATGCTCATGATGCACATCTAGGGAGAGATGCATCTTGCACACGGTGGGGGTCTCTCTTCCCCTCATGTGCTTCTGTAACTCCCATTAGTGTTAATGGGAGTTTCACCAAGCGTATCAAGGGGAAGAGAGACCCCAAAGTGATAAGGATTATGTGTTAGAAATCACCATATACTTTTCTTTTCCTTCTTTCTCTCCCCTCCCCTTTGAGAATCTATCAAATGAAAAACTATTTTAAGAGAATCTGAAAAAAGGAAGAGCAGCCTGGACAGCTGGGGACCCACTGGGACAACATAGCTAAGCCAAAACCTCTACTCTAGTTTTTAGCCAAGTTTTGTTTCTTCCACGTTTTTGGAGCAAGCCTAAAGCGAGCAGCATGGGGAAGACAGAGTAAAGAAACCAGCCATTTAGATCCTTTTACCTCCTGGCCAGTTACTGTGGGGGAAGGCCTTGCATGTGAAATGATGTCATCCTCTCTTTGCTCTAATTCCCTGACTTTTAAACTGACACTGACGGACTGCAAGGGGCACAACATTTGACCCATTTACCAGTTGATTTAATCTGACAAGAATGTTTCAACTTCTAAATCTCTATTTGTCTAAGTAAGTGGTTTTTAAAGGAAATCAGTCACTTTATTATTAAGTGATTTTTTTTTCCTTTTTAAAAATTGGACAATGTTTGAAGTGATCTGGCCAGCTGGAGTGCCCTCTAGTGTCCATTTTTAGAATTTACTTAATACACGCTTTGGGGGGAAAACGTAATGTAGTGGCCACAAGCATTGTTAGTTCTTGGTTGGATTCCCAAGCTTGTGTACATCCCTGCTGCTATCAGTGATGAATGCTCAAATGCAAGTATGGAAAAGTCAGTAACGTATCTGTCTCTCCCACTGCTTCCTCCTTTCTGTTCTCCTCCCCCCCCCACTCCCATTGTCCCTCATTCTTAGAAAACAAGAGACAAAAATGTAATAGAGGGATTTTGCTAGGTTGTGCATCTTCTAGTCCATCTTTATTTTCTTGTAAGTGAAAAGTAGCACTCTATTTCCTAGATATTCAGACTCCAAATTATTTAGAATCTTTTTTGGCTTTAAAATATTTTATATATTAAAGAGAATTTTCTAGTAAACTCACACTTTGTGTAAATCACAAACTGTGTGTAATAAGATGAACACCTTAATGATGTGCTAATGTGACTACTTGTGTTGGAATCATAAAAAGCCTGCTGTTTGAGAGCCATGTAACAATACTGAGATGACAACCCTGGACCAGCATGTGTCTCAACAGTTATCCCCTCAGAATTCAAAGATGACATTCCAGTGATATAAGTTGTCAGCACATATATATTCTGCCTAGCTAGTGAATACACAGACATCTTATTGATATTACTTGCATTCTTTTGGTGTTAACTCATCAAAACTCAATTATCATGAAATTAAAAACAGGAAACAGTTCTTAGTGTAACAAAAGCGTCAGTGTGTTTAACTGTATTCTGTTTCAGGAGATCCAAATTGTATAAGTGACAAAGTATTTATTACCCATTTATTGTGGTATTACAGAGTGGAAAGTGCTAAATAATCAATCAGTTAATGGTCTGTATGGCAGTTTGAGCACATCACATCCATTGTGCTTATGCTGTTAGAAGGATGAGCTGATACTCCAGTGTATGTTGCATGTTTATTCAGAGCCTAATGTCCTAAACTGGGGCTGACAAAAATCTGTTGAAAAATGCAGCTTCAACACTGGCAATTTCAAAGTTGCTAAAAAATTTCAAAAGATAACTTTAAGTGGCTTTGGGTACAAATGCCACTAAGGAAAACTGCTGCAATTACTCTCTATATCATTTCCACATTGTCCTCATCCATTAACCAGCTCTAGGGTTTAGTTTTTTGTTTTTTGGTTTTTTAAAATTTTGGTTCCTTAGTTTTGGTTTTATATTTGTACATTAACTCCATAAAATCTCAGTGTCGCTAGCATTTCTTAGGAGAATACTATTATTATTTTCATGGAGTGTCCCAAATTCTGTGAGATGGTTATTTCACAAAGTGTGTGTTACATCTCATGGATATTGCTTATTGTGAAGTGTGGTAGACATACCTTCAAAACATGTTGCAAGTGGGCTCAGATTTTTTCTTTAAAATAAGTGGGAAGCAAACTTTAGGTGCTGGTTTGATGAAAGCATATAGCAGTTACAGGTTTTAGATGAGAGAAAGAAAAAGAAAAGCAGAAATTCAAAATCAGATCTTTTTGAAAGCTGCCTTAAGAGGATATTGAGAAGTAGGAGTCGTGGATGCAATAAAATACTCATTTACTCAGGACAGTTTTTTTAGATTGTTTTGGTGATCTAGGACATTGTTTAATTTCTATTGGTTTATTTTGAAATGAGGGGTTATTACATGAATGCCCTAACTCATACTTTCTCTTTCTTTTTCCTAGGGGATAAGAGCACTGATTATGCTAATTTTTACCAGGGTCTGTGGGATTGTACTGGAGCTTTTTCTGATGAGTTGTCATTTAAGCGTGGTGATGTGATTTACATTCTTAGCAAGGTAAGAAGATGCCCCAAAATGACATTTGTAAAGAGGGAATACAAAGCTTGATTTTTAATGCATTTGGATTCACAATACTAGGGGAAAATGCCAATTGGAATTCTTCTAGGTCCTTGTTAACAATTGGGAGTTCACAATAATTAATTATTTTGTCAAGTGAAATGTAATCAAATTTTAAACACAATCAGATAACAGGATTCAACTTAGCAGTGTGTTTACCTATCACTTCAGCCCTTGGCTCACATCCACCTACTGCCTTCTCCAGAAACAATATACTTATGTGAAAGCTAACATTGTAAGGTATTGGGTTATTTATTATGTTTTTCTTTCCTCTTCCTTTTTATTATTCTGTGTGCTTATTCTGATTTTGTCTGCCATTCACTACTGGAAACACTGTGTTTATAGAACAAGTTTTTCATCTTTATGTAAATACATTGGGTGTTCCGACAATTTAAAAGCAATGCTTTTCTATTCAGACAGGCTTAGGTAATTTTTTTTTTTTTTGAGACAAGAGTTTCACTCTTGTTGCCCAGGCTGGGGTGCAATGGCACGATCTCAGCTCACCGCAGCCTCCCCCTCCCAGGTTCAAATGATCATCCTGCCTCAGCCTCCCAAATAACTTGGATTACAGGCATGCACCACCATGCCTGGCTAATTTTGCATTTTTAGTAGAGAGAGGGTTTCTCCATGTTGGTCAGGCTGGTCTCGAACTCCTGACCTCAGGTGATCCGCCTGCCTCAGCCTCCCAAAGTGCTGGGATTGCAGGTGTAAGCCACCTCGCTCGGCGGCTTAGGTAATTTTTTAAGTTGTTTCGCATACCGTGTTTGTAAACAAAATGGCAAAGTATATTTCTACAAGCCCATCATACATATACATATTCATATACATATATATATATAATACTTGTATCTGCTTCTTAAAATACTGGATTATTCAGAATCTTTCTTTCCTTAGATCTAAAAGTCAAGTTTCTTATCTTGAGTATACTTCTGGTAATGTATGTGAGCTCCCTTAATTTTCATATTTTAATTTCCCCTATTTTAATATGGGGATTTAAAAATTTCTCTGTCTACTTACAAGACTACTTTAGAAACAAATGATGGATGAAAATAATTTAAATACACGTAGAAAATGTTAAATCATAAGTCTAGGAGTTTGATGTGGTTTCTTTCTTGATTAGAGAAATATTTTGGACTTTTCAGAGAGATAGTAAGAGGTAGTTGTTAGATGCAGAAGACAATTTGGAAAGAAGATCACATACTGAATTTTAACACTAGATGGCTGGTGCGTAAAATCATAGCACAGAAAATCATGGAATGTTAGAGTAATGGGTCTCAATGATGATCATCTAATTCTTGGTTTTATAGATAAAAGGAACTTGGGTAAAGAAAACGCCAGAGTCATGACTTGAGCTGTGTTCTTGACTCCCAGACCAGTGCTTTTCCCTTTGTTTTCTTTCCTGTCCTCCCTCCCTCCCTCCTTCCTTCCTTTCCTTAGGCACCTACCATGTGCCAGAACCCATTCTGACAACTGTGATAAAATAAATAAAGCCAACTGTGATAACTGCTAGTTAGGGTGCCCTAACTAGCTAAGACTGGTCACTTACTTCTCTCAGTCTTCTGCTCATTAGTATGGGTTTTTATTACTGTTGTTCCCAGAAAGATGCTTTCAGTTCTTGGATGCTACAGATAGTCACATTACAAGTCTTGAAGCCTGTTATTGAGCATTAAATTGTCCTGAGTTAAGACAACAGCTTTTTGAGTTATTTATTTAATAGAGAAATCAAACTGATTAGTTTCAGCTCTTGTCAAGACACATTCTTGGAATCATTCCTAAATTTATATAGCTCAAAGTCTTTTTAAAACCAATTTAACTGCAATTGTTTATAAAACTAAAATGTTGATTAGATTTCACTTGCGAGTTCAGATTATAGGAGTAAATGGCATATAGCTATTATACTCCTTTCTTAAATATGAAATTTATAAAGCCCATGTGGATCTACTTATAAAACCTTCTTTATGAGTCAGGTTGTCTTTGTTGCTGAAAGCCTAGGTAGAGCACCAGCTTCCAGAACTGGCTGGGAAACAAGCAATCACAGGCATGTCTTATTTCTACTATTGCCTCAGAAAATAGTTTTCTGTTAACATGAAATTAAAAGTATAATTATAGGTGTGTATCATACTTTTAGGATTCTAAGGGAGGTAGTTCCTGTTTTGCGGAGACTAATTTTATTCATGAAGCCTGATTACAGAACAAAGGTTAAAGGTGTTCCAGCCCATGGGAAGCACATATGTCCATCTAAAATTTTCATATATTATTTAGGAGAGAGCTGATCAAAAATAATTCTTCTGCCAGTTTTTTGCAAGGCTTGAAGTTTCATCATCATGATCATATTTATTAAGGGCCTTCTAGAGATGAGTAATTTACCTGGGGTTCATTTCGGTGTTTGAAAAAAGAGCTAAGAAAGAAGACCTGTTAGCCAGCACGTTTTTACCTTTGGCTAAATAAGGTTCAGTGTGCATTGTCATCCAGCTGCGGACCTAGTGGAATCAACCTAGTAAATCTTGGTGAGGGTGAGAAAGAAAGGACACTTAGCTTTCCCTTGATGTGATTTGGACATATTCTGGGCTGTTGATGGGTGTCTTGGCTGTGAGTAGTCAGGTTGCTTTGGGGTTGAGTCTATGTTGTGCAGACTTACTTCCCTACCTCCTTTGGACAAGTTCAGCCAGGAATATCTTGAGACTTTCTAGTAGTCTTTACTGACTTGGCCTTCCAGTTTTATCAAAACTTTGGCAAACTCAGACCATAAGTTAATACCATAAATTCATTTAATATGGGAATAACTGCAATTTTGAATGCTTGACATTATTATAAATTATGTACAATTAGTATAGAAATCGTTGGCATTGTTAGTTGCCTCGAGATTTGTTTAATCAAGTTTCTCAGAGTTATATTTAGATTTCGTCGTGATGGGATGAAATTTTACCTTTCAATTTATTTTTTTACACCATCTAGTGGCTCAGAATGAGTGGTGCAGGTAATTGCAGCTATTGTGCACAATCAAAATGGTGTCATAAATTCAGCTTTAAATCCAGCTTGGGTTATTACTTTCCTGTCTCATGTCAATAAGATATTAGCATTAATCATGAAAAATTTTGTTCATCATTCTGAATTAAATATGTAAATTGTATATATAAGGAAGAATACATTTTAAGGATTCTAAAATAGTATTTGTAGAGACATAGAAAATGTGTACTTTGTAAAGAAATTAATGCCATGACTTGTCTATTAATAATAAATAAGACCATTTAAAAGATTTTAAAGATATGTAGCTTTCTTTTAGTAATGGACTCATTTATAATTTGAAATACCAAATTATCATTGTTTGATTTGATTTACCATCTAGAAGTTTGTCAGTTCTGAAAATATTCTTTAAAAAGGAAAGACAAGGCCAGGCGTGGTGGCTCACGCCTGTAATCCCAGCACTTTGGGAGGCCGAGGAGGGTGGATCACGAGGTCAAGAGATCAAGACCATCCTGGTCAACGTGGTGAAACCCTGTCTCTACTAAAAATACAAAAAATTAGCTGGGCATGGTGGCACGGCCTGTAGTCCTGGCTACTCGGAAGGCTGAGGCAGGAGAATTGCCTGAACCCAGTAGGCAGAGGTTGCGGTGAGATCGTGCCATTGCACTCCAGCCTGGGTAACAAGAGCGAAACTCCGTCTCAAAAAAAAAAAAAAGGCAACACAAAATAAGAAAACATGCATGCTTTCAATATAAACATTTAGACAAAACAAGAAATAAAATTTCATGCATGATAATGAAGAGTGTTTTAATTTTGTAAATGTAATGGCAGAAAAACATTTAACTAGCTTGGGGATTAGGCAGTCTTCATTTAAAAATCACTATAGAAATATAGTTTGATTTTAAAATTCAATATTTTTTTTTTCTGTTTTGCAAGAAAGCCCTGATGGAATGTTAGCTGTGCTCAGTCAACCTGGGGATGATTTATTTATTTTAGGCCTCTTTTGAGAGTTACACAAATCTTAGCCTTTATTTTTTATTTTTCTTCTGGTGCAAATCAAATGCTGCAATAAAGAAAGAAGGCAGATACTGTGCTCTTCCCCCTTCCTTTTAAAACATTTTCCAATTAGCAGCTCTCATGTGACCCCTGGCTGAGCCAGCCCCTCCTTCAAAGTGTCCGGCATTTTTTTAGTTTTAACCTTTGAACCTCACTAATAATAAATCTAAATACCACTTGCCTTAAAAGGCAAGCCAGTAACTTTTTGCTTTACATTTCTTTTCATATAAGGTTGTTGCTGTTTTTTAATGTGTTAAAATTAAAATAGTTCAGTGGAGATTTGGACATCTCTTTTTTCTTAAAAAATGGAGGAAATTTATAAACACTGATGAAAGCAGAACTTGTGATTTTAATGACAGTTGTATTGTTAGTGAATTAACAATTGGTTTCAGATTCATTTGATAGGGGGGAAATCATATTTGAGATAGAAAACCTGTATTTATTTTCTTAAGAAATTGGGTTGTTTAAAATAATACTATTTTTTATTAGTTTTTATTTCATTTTTATTACCACTAAATGAACCAGGAACATAATATCATAGCTAATAGTATTTTCCTAGAACCAGATTATATAGCAGTAGGTATATTCTGAGATCTCAAATGCCTTTTTGGTTATGTTATTCTTTTTTCTCTTCTGGATTCCTATCCCCTATTAGTTTATCTTTTAATCTGTACTCAGATAAACTGCTAACCGCATTCTTATAGTTACTTTTAAAGCAATAAATTATTTTTAGAGATTTAATAACAGACAAGCTATACTTCAGAAAAGAGGTACACTACTTTGATATTAAAAGAAAAATGAGAGAGTTAAGAATTCTGGAATATTTTATCCAGTCTAGGGCATATGCGACTAGCTTTGCAGACTTCTGAGAAACTTTTTTAAGTCAAACACAGGAAATGTAGGTGAAGACAGTGGTCACTAATATACAATAAAAGGGTGCTTTTCGGTGTATATTGGTTGGAGTTTCAAGCAGTACCTCCCTTTATATCTGTTTGGTTGACTTTTTCCAGTGATTGGTAAATTGTGACTGTCATTGACCATTTGCTTCTCATTGTAAGAATGTAAATATTCAGTTACTATGGCTTTGTTTGGCTTCAAACCGATGCTAATAAATAAAATGAAAGTCTTGTTGAGCTCTACCAGCAGAGGGAATTAAGTTACTTTTTAGCTTAGTTTTTAATTTGTGACCATATGATCCAGTGTGCCACAAATAGCCTGGCCAACTGCTGAAGAGTAACTAGGTTACCTGAATATGGGACATGCATTGTTGACACTAAGCTAGCTCCTAAATGTGATCATCGTTTATAGCCTTTTGATAAGAAGTGTTTGTATTTGTTCTTGCATTTGTTTGGTCCGATGACATTTAGGTTTATGCTGTCAATAAGGATGTATGGTCTACGCTACAGTGGAAGCATTAACCAGACCAAACTCCTATTTAGTACTCATCTCCTCCCAGCAGTGAAAAGCAGTTTATGGCCAGAACACCATGTCAGAAAATGTTCTAGTTCTACTTATAGGACTTGTCTTGTTATCTATTTGTGAACAATGTATTTAAGTACTTCCTTACTTTCTCTTACATAAGTTGGAGGAAACATTCCAGAAAAACGTTGGCAGATGAAAGCAAGAGGTGCTTATAGGAGGCAGGCTGGCAGCTTCAGTCCTTGCAGTGGCTTGGGAGGTTCAGGAAAAGCCAGAAGGCAGTGTCAGAGAGGCAAGCTGAGCAGAGGTGGCAGTGGAGGGGGCTGCTTTGGAAAGGAGCCTGCCTGCAAGGCTTATGTGATTTAATTCAGCCTGGAATAACCAAGGGTTTGGCAGCAGCAAAACAAAACCTTAGAGAAAAGCACTATGTTGATAATTTTTTTAAAATTCTCAGTTGAACAATCCGTGATTTCAGCCTCTAAAATCAGGAACTCTCTCAGTATGTATAGCATACTTTCACTCTTGAGGTGTCTTCTTCCTCATCCCTTTAGAACATGGTGCTAGATATTCCAGGTAAATCATTCAGCATAGAGACTAGAGATAGACTACTGATTAAGAAAAACTTTAGAGTCTATGTTTAATAAATTATAAATAAGTGACAGATGTTCATCATTTGAGTATTCAGCTATTGAAGAACAACCAGTATGCTGGGTGTGGTGGCTCATTCTTGCATCCCAGAACTTTGGGAGACCAAGGCAGGAGGATCACTTGAGGTCAGGAATTCGAGACCAACCTGGCCAACATGGTGAATCATCTCTACTAGAAATACAAAAATTAGTTGGGCATAGTGGTGTACACTGGTAGTCCCAGCTACTTTGGAAGCTGAGGCAGGAGAATCACTTGAATCTGGGAGGCAGAGGTTGCAGTAAGCCAGTACTGCACCACTGCACTCCATCTCAAAAAAAAAAAAAAAAAAAAAAAAAAAAAAGAACCACCAGTAAAATTCTAACAAAATGTTATATTCCTCAAACACTTGTTCTCTTTGGAAGATAAGATTCTCTTTAGAAAAGCAGGGTAGAGACCTGTTCATAATAATCAGATTGCCTTATAGTGCATCCCAAAGTACTGTGTTTTTTGTTGCCCTAATACTTTGCTATACCTGTAGTGAGTGGGCAGGGAAAGGGAGGAGGGAAAGAAAAAGTATTTGTTGAGCATTTAAAATGTCCTGTTCTAGGTACTAAACATGCTTCCATACATATAATTAATAAGATAACCCTGTGAAGTAGATGGTGTTATAATTTTACAGATTAGGAAACTGATGCTCAATAAGGTTATTATGGAAATTATCTGAGGATACGCAGCTATTAAGTGCCTTCTCCAGGAATCAATACAGGTCTGACCCCAAAGCCTTTCTCTTTCTACTTTGCTACACTTGAGGGAAACTTGATTAGAACTTTAACTTTTTTTCCATATCACAGGCTAATTGTAATTATCACATCCCAGTTCTAAACAACAGTGAACCATGTTATTGATAGTATCTTTATATAATTAAATCTTGTATAGATTATCAAAATTATTTTGTTTCCTAATCAACAAATATTTGATGAACACTCATGCAAAGCACTATTTTGAGCAGGATCCAGAAAAGCCACAAAGTGTTATTCTGGGATACTGCAGTTGAGTTGAAGAGAAGACCAATGCATAAAATAGGTAATAGTAAGAAAACACAATGTAGGGTATCAGTGTTGTAGTGCTGGAGAAGCCAAGAAGAAAGGGAAGTCAGTAAATCCTGGAGTAAGTAAGTAAAGAAAGATTCATAAGGAAATGGAACTTGAACTGGAACTTCATGTATGAATGGAGTTTATTTATGTAACAAATATGAATGCTTATTTTCTATGTCTCTTACATATGAAACCCAGAAGAACGGCTGTACTGTGGAAAGGGGCGGATGGGGTCCTATTGATGAAAGGGGAGCATAGCCCCAGTAGACATCAGTAATTCAGGATCACTTTTTTTTTTTTTTTTTTTTTTTTTTTTTGAGACGGAGTCTCACCGCTCTGTCACCCAGGCTGGAGTACAGTGGTGCAATACTGGCTTACTGCAACCTCTGCCTCCCAGATTCAAGTGATTCTCCTGCCTCAGCCTCCTGAGTAGCTGAGATGACAGATGCCCGACACCATGCCTGGCTAATTTTTTGTATTTTTAGTAGAGATGGGGTTTCACCACATTGGTCAGGCTGGTCTCGAACCCCTGACCTCAGTTAATCCCCCTGCCTTGGCCTCCTGCTGGGATTACAGGTGTAAGCCACCATGCCCGGCCAGAATCACTTCCCTTTCCTTACTTTGGAGAATGGTAGGCAGCCAGAGAAACGCTGTGAGAAATCAACCTAATGTTTCCAAGCTAGTTTTTCTACCACATCTTACAGTACTTTTTCCCTTATCTTCTTCTGTACCTTTTGTGTTAACCATACTCTCAACTACATGCTCTTCCCTGAACACAGCACATTCTTTTATCTCTGCAGGCCTTTGCACATACCATGTATTATTCCTTTCATTATTCCTTCTGGAGTCTTAGCTCAGCTGTCACTTTCTATATAAAATCTCTCAGATCCTGCTGTAGAATTAGTTGCTTCTCTTTCTACAAAATTTTTCCCTCTCTCATTTAACATTCAATATGATGATTACATGTTTCTTGCTTTCTCTCTAAATTTTGAACTTCTTGAGGTAGACACTGGGTCTTAAGTATTTCTGTATCCTCAGTATCTTCACAGTATGGCAGATAGATGTTTACTATGTGTTTGCCAAAATACAGTTAAGAGCAGGAAATAATCCTGACTTCTTAAAAGAACTTGGAATGATAGGATCATAGAGTGAGGGTGACCTTAGTGCTAGCCCTTCACTTTATAGGTAAAGAAATCGAGGCTCAACATAATAGGGGAAAAAGAAATAAAAGCCCAAAGGAAAATGGATTACTCCTATGGAGACCTCAAAAGACAATGGTGTTTCTGTGGTTGTACGTCCACCTTGGTGCTGAGCTTCTTGGCAGCCAAACCAAAAAAGGGAGAGATGGGAGCTAGTAATTTCTTTTTCTTGTTTTTTGTTTTTTTGTTTTTGTTTTTTTGAGATGGAGTCTCGCTCTGTTGCCCAGGCTGGAGTACAGTGGCATGACCTTGGCTCACTGTACCTCCACCTCCCAGGTTCAAGCGATTCTCCTGCCTCAGCCTCCTGAGTAGCTGGGACTACAGGCGCCCGCCACCATGCCCAGCTAATTTTTGTATTTTTAATAGAGGTGGAGTTTCACCATATTGGTCAGGCTGGTCTTAAACTTCTGACCTTGTGATCCATCTGCCTCGGCCTCCCAAAGTGCTGGGATTACAGGTGTGAGCCACTGTGCTTGGTATAATTTCTTGTAATCATAAAGGAAGGATCTTGGCTTTTCCCAGCACTGGCTACTTTATTCTCACATGAATTTCTAGAATCTGCCCTGAATATCTGGCCTGAACAACTTTATGTAAATAAGTGCATAAGTGGTAAGTTTTGGCCTCAACACAAATTTTTTATAGTAAATATAATAAAAGATTTCATAAAGGTAATTCCATGAGGGTCCAAATGTATGATAATTAGACTTATTGATTTATATTAAGTATATAAGTAGACTATTGTACAGTCTCAATGAAGAATATAAATATAAACCAAAAAAATCATCCCTAAAGAAACTTTGGGATTGCCCAAGGTCACAAAGCTAGTCAGCAACAGAGCTAGGATGAGTCTCTGTATCTTCTGAGAAGGTAAGATGGAGGAGCTGGAAAAACCAGGAGATTTTCCATTCTACCTGTCATTCTGTTTTTTGCCTTTGCAGAATTCTGCCTTAACCTCTTTCAGTGCTTACAAATAAATTAAACCGAATTTTTTCTAATAACAAGAATTTGTTGGTCCTTGTTCCAATGGCGACAAATGCCTTCTTTCTGCACATAGGATTTAAGCTTTTTAAACAAGGCACATCCCATGTACTGCATTTGAAAACATGGTGGCAACAGCTTGCCACAGGTCGGAACAGCATGCTGTTTCAGATCGCTCACTCAGCTAGCACATGTAAATGCTTCAGAACAAATGCTTGTTTAGTCACAACTACAATTCTTAATGTCTAATATACACAAAAGAAATGGTATTACTATTGGAAATTATATTTCTTAAGAAAATATTTAGGATAGTAAACTGTTGCAGCATTAAAAATGAAGACTTAGTCTATTTCATCATCCAGTGCCTATTTATGAAACATCTTTTATATGTCCTGCAGTGTGGGGCATACAGATTAAGTGTAAGTCCTTCCTGTGATCTCAATGAGTTTGTACTTTATTTTAGTTGAAGGAATAAAACTAATGTACATAAATTCAACTGAGGAATGAACGTTTAGCTTGAAATTAGAGATATAAATATGGATTAGCTAATTCAGAGAAAAATTCATGACAACCAGGTTAACTTGAGTCAGGTCTTAGTCACTGGACAGGATTTGGCTGAGAGAGGGTAGATGTCTCTGGGAAGGGAGCATGGAAGGGAGCACTGCATACAGAGGTAGAATGAGTGTAGTGCTGGCTAGAAGAGTGACAGGAAAAGGTGGCTAGCAGGGTGGGAACAAGCTAAAGTCTGTAGTTAATGCAGCGGAGAGCTAGTTTAAGTTCTTGAGCATCAGGGTAAACTGATGAAAAGAATTTCTGGGAAGAACAGAGAGGCAGCATTGATAATGTAGTAGTCTGGGGCAAGGTGATGAAGGCCTGAACTAGTGGTGCCAGTGAGAATAAAGTGGAATGGGTGAACCTGAGAACAGTTAATAGAGTTATGTATCGGTAGGTAAAATACTGTACACTGAACACCGAAGTCACTCTATACTAAGCATGACATGATCTTCTTCACCTAACATTATGAGTCTGAATGTCAGTTTTTACTGTATGGTATTATAATTGTTGACTTTGTAGAAAGTTGAATTAAATATATCATGACTCAGGGATAGAAACTAAAATTTGTTATGAGAATTAAATTCTATCAGCTTCCTTGTCTTTGTCTCTCTTGCTTTAAAAATGGAGTATACACTGCAAGGAGAAAAAAACAGTAATTCTTTGAATTAGAGGAACTCAAAGTCACACCTGCATAGTAAATTACAAAGTAATGAGATTGATCTTCATACACCACTAGGGAACTTAGCGTCTTCAGTCAGGTTCCTCAATAGTGGTGCTCAAACATCATGGAGGTCCTTGGAGATTGCGTCAGTTTCCTCATTTAACAGATTAGGAATCTACGATTCAAGGAGTTAATGTGTAGATAGTAATAGTAAAACACGGAGGTTGTACAGTTCCTACTGTGCATTTTAAAGAGAGCCTTCTGAAATGATGGATATATGAGAAATGAGAGGATTATTACAAAGTTTCTTATCAGAGTTAATAAAAGAGACTAAAGAGGTAGCCTTGATAAAAGTATTTATACACTTTAAATAGGTATCTAGTCTTTATAGTACTACAGTGATTATGAATAA
Organism: Saimiri boliviensis; assembly: GCF_048565385.1. Lineage (NCBI taxonomy): Eukaryota > Metazoa > Chordata > Mammalia > Primates > Cebidae > Saimiri > Saimiri boliviensis. Next base: position 93,159,406 of record NC_133458.1, on the reverse strand, counting down.
AGATATCACAGTGAAAACTTGGAAAACACCAGTCAAGTCCATTGGTTCTTAAACTTACTGTATTTTATATTTTGTGAATAAAATTACTTTCATTTTCACAAAAGGCTGATATGTTTTGAAGCACAGATACGTGTTTGGAAAAAGAACACAAAAATTTTTGCAAACACCTGTTGCTTTCAAACACATGGGTAACTAATTTCTGAAAGGGCTAATACATCATTAAATCTTATTAATGTTCCAGGTTTCTGTTAAGTCAGCATTCTTTTACTGTATTATTGGCAGAAAGTGGATTAATATACTCAAGAAATGACAGTCATGGTGCTGAAAAAGATTTAAGTAAATGTTGGGTCCTTATATAAATGTAAAATAATATACCAGCAGAGAAAGAAGATTTAGTTGACTAAATATTAATATTATGTTGGATAAAGTCTCTGTTTCACTTTATCGTAACTAGTCCTTTTTCCTGCCTTCTTATCCAGTCACTCTTATTGCTCAATAAATATTAATTGGGGTCTAAAATTTCAACTACAAAATAAAACAAGTAAAATGATTTCAGCGTTAGGAAAACTGAAAACATGGGTGGTAGATCATAAGCATTCACTACCGCCTTAATATTATTTTCTCGGATTACTGGGCAAGTTTGCCTTCTTTTGCTTCTTTGATTGCCACACTACATTTTGCCTTGAAGCCATCCATTTTGCAGATACTGAATTTCTTTTGAGTACGATTTTTATACAATAAGCATCACCACACTTCTGGATCTTGATAGCATTACTGCAGGAGGAGAAAGTAGCTTTGTGTTAGTAATTACCTAACATTGTCAGAAGCTGACTGCAGGCCTCTTTCCAGTGATAACAGAATAACCGCATAATGTAGCTTTATAGCACGTGATTAATAGAAAATAATTACATGTCCTACAAAGGGATGCAATATTTCTTATAAATTGACTAGAATGCTTTCCTGTAGATTAAAGGACTCTTCATTATTTTATCAGTCCCCCTGAAGTACAGTCACTGCCTATGTTAGCATTTCAATTGATGTTAAGAGCTGAATAGGTGAAGGATACCAGATGGCAGACCTCCTTGTACCTGAGAACTGTGTTCCATAAAGATTACATGATGCTTCCTAACCTTTCAAAGATTTAGACGACAGCCTGGTATGGTTTGTCTCTTTATTTTTTGTTTGCTAAGAAGATAAGGTTTGAGAGTTTTCATTTTTGTTTTTTAAATGATCCACCTGTGACTTTATAGAACAATACTATAATTAGTCTGTGGACTGCAAAACAACATTGTATCGGTTGCATTATTTTCCACTGTCTAAGTAATATATCATGCATAATCACATTTGTTTGGAGGTGGCAAAGAGCAAAGGGAAAGACAGGCAGATTTTCTTTTTCAAAAGGAAATCTTGCATGATATTGAATGTTCAGGCCAAAGTTTAGAATACTGTATTCCAAGGAGCATTTTCATTCCCATTTATAGGCTGCAAATGGTTTAATTGGGATTCATGTTGCTCAGGAGGCTCATACAGAGAATAGTCATGATGAAAGTAAAAGCTCCTGTATTTGCAGTCTTGTCAACATACTCTAATGGCTGCAGCATAAATCCATACATTTGCCTCCTATGTTTTTACCTCACTACATTTGATTGTAATGCATTAATTCCAAACAGGAGTATAATTTGCAATTCTTTACAAATATAAGGTAATAAATATTCTCGTCTTTAACCCTTTTTTGATTTAAATCTGATATTTTAGAGTATTTTTATGAACCATATATTTCATATGTTTTTCAATTATGTTAAACTAACTGAAGCATTTATTTTAGTCTAAACCCTTTTTCTCCCTAGAGTGCTACTTTTAAGGGATTTGTTTATAGGTGATTAAGCTCCTCCCTGCTGTTTACCACTATGCTTTCTATTTAATAAATCTTTCTGTTCTACCACAGCACAGAATCCTCTCAAGTGTGAAGTCTGTCCTTCGTTGATGTAATTTCTTGGTAACTAATTTCTTAAATTTGGGTGTGAGTAGCTTTTTGAAAATAACATGCCTTTAGTTGATAGCATAGACTATGTATGACCAAAGTAGAATATTATAAAGTAATAACTTTCTGGCTTGTAATTTGAATCTAAACATTGATCCCCAGATTGAGGGCCATTCTCTGGAAGCAAGTTTAAGCCAATAATATGTTGTCTCACTGAATGATTTCTATGTCTATTATTGGGGAGCAGGGGGCTAGTTCCTTTTCTCATTCCAAATAATCAGTTTTAAAAATTTTCTATCGACATTGGATAAGAGCTTTAACATTGAGACCTACCCTGTTAATTATCCATTTTGAAATCATACAATAGTCTGATGGTTAAGTACGCTTGTTTTGTTAAGCATTAGGCTCCAATTGTATTCATTGCCTTAAAAATAGAAAAGAGCAGTTTTACTAGGTACCTATTAAGATACAATGGTTGCTAATCATGACTTTCAGTTAGTATTTTCTTCTGATAAATATGTCCTACAGAGATTATAGCCATCATTGGGTTCTGGGAATCAGAGTATCCTCGTTGTTTAGACAGTTTTGTCTACTAAGTTCACACCATCAGTGAACTTTAAAAGTTTAAAACTTAAAATCTTGAGTTTATTGCCTAACAAGCCAGAGCTGTGCCCTCAATAGAATAAGAATTGCAGCAGTGGTCTTTTCTTCCCTCTCCCCCTCCACTTTCTTCTTCCAAAAAACCTAATCCTGATACTGCCCACTGTTTGAAAAAGTGCCTATAAATTTTATCCTGTAATCTCTATTGATAGATGACATATCAATTCATACACGCTAATGAAATGCTACATTTGTATTAAAGAACTGCCTAATTTTCCTTTCTGATCATCAATAGCATACTAATCAATACAAATGTTAAGTCTGTACTAGTATTAACATTCCCTCCCCACATATAACTCAATATGCATATGCACATTTATCTATGACTCAGACACTGGAAAATCATAACCTATTGAATGACTTTTGAGATTGATTTTAAAAATTTATCTTATATAAAAAATTAAATTTGAGCACTACAATCCTTGTGAAGAGTATTGCTTTTGGAAGATATTATTCTTGAAACTTGTAATTCATTTTACTTTGTTTGTATCTCACTACACATAAATAAATTTGAGACAAAAATACATTAGTCAATCTGGCAGACATATGAGACCAGTTACCGAGTATTCACAATGCCTAAAGCAGTGGCGTATCTGTCAAAGGAGGAAAAAGTGGGAGAAAAGGAGGCATAGGTTTGCTTATCTCACGTTGCAAAGTAAATGCAGAAGTGACTCATCAATCATTGTGTTTTAGAGCTAGATTAATATTTTGGCTTTATAACTTGAGATACTTTTATTTTCTATTGATCTTCCACTGTAAGGGTGACTAACACAACCTTTAAATTCCTTCTACCTATCTATCCTTTATCTAAGGTAGTTTATGGTCAATAAAAGGAATGATAAATGCCTTAGGGAAACTATTTTAAAGGAACCTATTTGTGAATTATTTTTTAAGCAGCTTTTTGGTATTTTTAGTGTTTCCTTATTTTCTAATTATCTATTAAAGTGTGTATGTTAGATTTTCTTAGGAAGGGGCACACCTCTATCAACATTCTAAATCATTTTAGGTCATATAAGTTTAAGAAATAAGTAGTTTATTGTAAAAAAGTTTATTGTAAAAAATTATTTTATCCTCTCTAGATGATAAGCTTCTTGAAGGCAAATATAGTATTATTTGCTTTAACCTTCTATGGCCTCTAACACATAAAAGGTGTCCCCAAGCTTTGTGGAGAGAGTCTGTCCCTGAGAGTAGGCTTCCTGAGGTAGTTTCATTTTCTAAGTTTTTATCATGAGTGATAGTTTCTGTGTTCTCTGCCCAGTAATAAACAGGCTTTGTGTTATACCTTAATTTAAATTGTTGCCTAAAAGCATTTTAAAGTGTCCAGAAACAAAAAGATGAAAATGTTCCCATTTGCAGCTCAAGCTCTTTTAACTTTATAAATAAAATGAGATTTCTAAGAAGTTGCATACAAACAACATTGTACTTACACCAGTCTAAAGGTTAATATTGCATATTGTTTTCAATTAGGAATACAATAGATATGGCTGGTGGGTAGGAGAAATGAAGGGAGCCATTGGCTTGGTGCCTAAAGCCTACATAATGGAGATGTATGATATTTGAGAGTCCTGGGTAAGTACATTTTAATCCAATATTCTGTAATAGCTCATATGTTCTCTTGGTCTCTCGTTAATGAGTCTTTTTGCCTTTTTAAAAGTCTTTAGAGTTTTCTGATAATACAAAGATTGTGCCCCTAAATCTTTTTTGTTTTGTTTGATCTGGTTTAATTTTTAAAACATAAATTTTTAAAATAAAAACTTCATGGAATTTACTTTGGAAATGAATAGATTATTTAGAGACAGTTCCTTTGATAGTAACCAGCTGTTTTCCCAAACTTCTTCCTCTTCAATAAAACACCACTTTTATGGCCTTTCTGAAGAGTTGAATTGACAAAATGTTGAGTAAAAATAATTTTTCCTTGGCTAAAAGTGTAATTTTTTTAAGCAGGAAAAATCAAGTTTCAACTGAATCAAAAAATTAAAACAAAGCTTTTCCTTTCTCCTGCAGAAAAGGAAGATTCTTCTGCTTGTCTGCAAATGCTTTGGATTTAGAAGCATCATAAAGCACTGAGACAGCTCCTAACTTCTCTTTGTTTTGTTAAATATCACTTGTCTTTGACTGTTACTTTATGCAGTCACTCATTAAAATATTCCTCTGATGTGAAATTAAATGAAGGGTATTAATGTAAATTTGATGCAAGCAGTAAAGTTATACCTGTTGCTATTTTGCAAAGAAATAATTATAGTTTTTATTTACCCATTTGATTTGTGTGAAGAATTCATCACTATTTTATAGGTACTATATAGTCTACTATAGTATAGTAGTCTACTATTGCTACTTCTGAGTTGTAATGTTTCTTAATCATTGGACCTAAGTTAGTTTTAGAGTGTAATATATAATTTCATGGCATTTTAAATTTAATATATCACACAAGTATTTTTGGTAGATGCTAAAGAATGTGGTTGCTAAACAAAGAATGCCAAAGAATGTTCAAGCTTTTAGATAATTTATTGTTAGTATTTATTTTCACACAATAGTAACATGTTTTTATAAAAGAAGTTTGACAGATTGGCACATGTACGTCCTATTAAATATAGCCACAAGAAAGAAAAAATGATAGAGTTGCAAATAGCAGTGTGCTGTCACCTGCCACACAAGTGCATACCAGAAGTATGATTTGTGCAAAGCATTTTACCATACAAATATCCTGGTTTGATGATGGGCCTGGCAACATTTTCTACTGTACTTTTGTTAAAATTTAATCAAACAAAAAAATTCGTATGAACCTCCATCCTACCACTCACAAAATGGTATAAAGAATCTCCCAGCCTGGTCAACATGGTGAAACCCTGTCTCTTCTAAAAATACAAAAAAATTAGCTGGGCTTGGTGGCGCACCTGTAGTCCCAGCCAGTCAGGAGGCTAAGGCACGAGAATCGTTTTAACACAGAAGGCAAAGGTTGCAGTGAGCTAAGATCGCACCACTGCACTCCAGCCTGGATGACAGAGCGAGACTCCATCTCAAAAAAAAAAAAAAGAAGAATCTCAACGTATTCTCAAAGTAAAAAGGCATAACCAAACACACTCTTATCCTGCCTTATTCCTATACTATTTATGTCCCACCACAGAATAGCAGATCTGAGTCTTTTCTATATATTTCTCAGAGCACTGAAAAGAAAAGAAATGTTTGGAGAGGAGAGTGTAGAAATCCCAACAGTAGCATGTACCAAGAGGTGAGTAGAAAGGTAGTGTTAGCCTGACATTATACTCTGTGCGCCTGAACAAGATTTGTAGAATCATATATATAATTTGCCTTTTCATGTATATTTGAAATCAGAGGTATTTAAAATGCCTGTAAGATACCAATATAGCCTTAATATATGTCAAAATGCATTGCTGACTGGATAATTATTTGGAATACACATAATCTCCTAATATTGAATAATTACTTGTCAGGTATTATCTTTATGGAACTTTTCAATGTCTTTGCTTTATGAAGATTCTAACCATGCATTTGAACTGGTAATATTTTAAAATCTCCATTATTTATGTAAAACTGTTTACAAGCAGTGTTTGAGAAGGTCTGTTTTACCATTATCCCCTCAATATCATGATCATCCAATCTCAAATGTAAAAAATGAAAAAAAGAAATTTGACATTAGGGATTGTGAGTAAACAAATTTATATATATAGACATTGTGAAGTTAAAGTTTTCAAAAATTACATTTGTGCAGTTGTTACTTTTTCCACACAGTGTCACTGAAATAGACTGAAATAATCTTGGCATAAGTTAGACAACCAAAGATGAATTTAGCGGACTGGTTTGAGCAGCTGAAAAGCCAAAGCCGTTGTGTTTCCAATGACAAGGCAGCCTTTGTGGGTTTGGGTTTGTGGTTCAGGCTGAAAAGAAATTTTTATTCCTAAGCCAGTAGATGGCAGCAGCTTTTCACTGCAGACAAAACCACTTGAAACCCCTCCCCCACGGCACAAACTCGCCCGTGATGGAAAACGTTTAGGTTTCTGCCTCCTTTTACAGTTAATCCAGGAGAGGGAGTCCTTTGCCAACTGATGACCAAATATTCCAAGCCAGATAGTCTCGTCAACAGTGACAGTACAGAAAAAAGGTGTTATTTCTATCCAGAACTCCTCTGGCTTTGTTCTTTTTAAACTGGAATATAGGTGGGAGACATAAGAAACAAGACTTCAAACTGGAGTGACAGGATAAATAATCATTACTTTCAATTCATGACTGCTCTATATTCATTTGATGAAATCATTTGTATACAACTAGGGAGAAAGTTTTCTTTACACCCTTGACAATACATCACATACACTTCAAGATCATAATAATATCATTAATATGAATTTAAACAACATGGCTTGTTAGAAAATATGCTAATTGCTATGTTCTCATTATGTTTGCTTAGCTTTTATTTGTTTTTCTATGAACAGTTAGAGAGCTAATTTTTTTCAAAGGTGATTGTAAGTCATATTTTATATAGCATTTTGCTTGATTATTTGCTCTGTACTGAATTTGTACTCTATTGCCATTAGATCTTACAATAATGTTCCACTCTGCAAATTTTTAAGGTTCAAATAAAGTTTAATTGTTTGCAAACTGTTATGATGCTAATAATTCAACAGCCTGCTGTGTTACTAATGAAATTACTTTGTTATGATTAATTTGGAAAATAGTGTGTTGATTGTAGTAATTAACCACAACAAGGTGAAGTAAATGATTCTAATGCCATCTGGCCTCCAAACTGAATGAAGAAATGAAATAGGGCTGTCATCTGAATTTATTCAAAGAAGTCAGGATAATACAAATGACTTTCATTGCTACAGGATTTATACTTAACATAGCTCACTCCTCACTATTTTTGCCACTTTGCTGCATATGACACTTTTATGGAAAAAGAATGTTGATTAGTCCAGCAATTGTTTTGAATACTTGATTTTATTGTAAGCTGATGATTTCTACTCTGTGCTAATTTAATTACAGATAATTACATAAAGTATTATAGGACCATGGGAAAAAAAAGTCACTTTTCATCCATGTGTAGGTGAAATCTATATATGTGGGGTTTTGTTTTTGTTTTAGCTTTTTTGTTTTGCTTTTTGCTATCAGTATACAAACACTTTGAATATAGCCTTGCATAAAGATTAGGGCTACCATGCAAATGTTTCTTAAATATGTACAGTCAAAGACTCACTCTTAGTTCTTGTGATTTATACTTTTTATATAATTTTATGTAATTTCTCCACTCTACTACTTGCTAGTCATTCATTGACTGGTACTATCCAGGGTCATAATTTAAAATAGAACTCAGTTATATATTACAGATTCAGATTTGCAGTTAGAAGAAAACTAACCCTAATATACATGTTGTTTAAGAGCTTGAACTTCATCAGTGAGACTGAAGTGAAGCATTGTGAGAATTTTTAAGTTCTTCTAAATTTCAGATAAATCAATCATTTGTATTTCATTTGTTGGAGTTATAGACACACACCATATAGAGATCACTTTTACTTCTCTTAAGTAGATTCAAGAATATTGAAAAGCAATCCACATGGTAAAAAAAAAAAAAGAGGTAGTGAAGAGTAGAGATCAAAACATGATCAAGCCATGGAAACATGGCTTCATTCAAAGTTTGAAAGAATACGCTCTGTGTGTGTGTGTGTGTGTGTGTGTGTGTGTGTGTGTGTGTCTACACTAAATATAAAATAAAAACATTTGATGAATATGGCCTTATTTATTAGTAATATATTTAGTATTCAAAAATACAGAGAAACAAATTCCATGTTAAAATATTATTATACATGTTTAATATACACTCAAATGCATAAGTTTATCATCTGTATTGGGAACAAGGGATTTCTAGACATCTCAGCTTTAGCCAACTTATTGTACACATACTGCCTTATAGTTGAGTTCTTCCAGAATATCTGTTAGAACCCATGATAGTATAATATTTTGTTATAAGATAAATCTTTAAAAATTATATGATCAGTGTAGCATGAAATGACATTTCATTAATGCTGTGTTTGAGGGACTTTTTCTGCTAGTAGAATCTGTTCTATCATTACTTATATACAAACATATTATTTATTGCCAGCATGGCACAAAGTGCATAGTGTAGATCCAGTAAATATTTGTTAATTAACTGATTTGGCACCCCACAATATCTCAAGACCTGAAATTTAAGAAGAAAAGAGCTTGACTACTAAACCCAGTAGGGAAAATGCCTTTATACAGTTAGTATATCCTATAATACCATCAATGAGTAGATTAGATTTTATAGTTGTTAACAGAAGTAGTGAGATTGTGAATAATAAAAAAGTTGAGCTGTGGTAGATAGTCCTTAGATGTTTCCTTCCTTTCTTTCCTTGTGTTCAATGTTGTGACCTCAAATAAGGGGCACAGGTGCCTCGGGCAGCTTGGGGCAAGTGATCTACTTTCACTTTCCAGTGAAATCACTGCTGCCCTGCATTCTACTTGGGTAATATCTGAGAAGCCTTTCCTGCATCTGTTCATGACAGCTAGAAAGTGAGAAGTGCAAGTAAGTGAGAAGTTTCATAGTCACTGCCAAATCTAATCATAATTTAGCTTTTGTCCTTTTTGTTAACTTTTACTCCCTATTTAAAGTTGTATGATTATGTTAACTTAAGTGCTTTGAGTCCCTAAGATGAAAGGAACCATAAATGCAGAAAGTAGCCTTAGACACACCACTGCTCAGTTTAGGTGTGCAGTGTTGAGAAAGGGGCTGGGAGTTAAGCAACCTAAAACACTTGAATATTTGCAAAGGTGTAAATACAGAAAAAGCTCCTGAAGCCCATCTCTTAAGTGCCTTTCTTAATGCTGGAACTTTGGAAGGCGTTCGCCTAGGTTTCTCTCTTTTTTGTTTTTTGTTGTTTTTTTTTTTATCCATTACTTGGAGAAGTAATATAGCACAGCACTTGTCTATCTTCTGTTTATTGGCTTCAACTTCGTAATATAAAAATATCACTCCTGCTAGAGTAAAAGCAGGTGCCATTTTGTAGCTTGAACTGCAATTTACTTCTTGTTTGAGGAAAGTGTCACACAAGTACTCTCAAAGGAGAAAATTAATGACACTAGTATATGCTGGTTAAAGACAACTGCTTTAGTGGAAGAGAAAATTCCAACAAAATAAGCAGATTCTCATACACTACCCTCCCTTCCTAGCCCCCATGAAGTCCATTTAGAAAACCCTGTGTCCTTTATCATGTCAAATGTGATGATACCAATTTAACTAAGACTAGTAATAGTAATAGATAACATTTACTGAGTGTTTGCTATTTGTCATGCTGTTCACTTTTCATTCAATTCTTATGACAACCCTATGAGGTAAGTTGTTACTCATTACCATTTTCCCGATTAGGAATCAGGCCAAGTAATATGTTCCCAAAGCCTTAGGCTAGTGAGTTTCCTAACCAAGCCTCACACCAGCCTCCTTCTATTCTGCTATGCAGTACTGTGATGAATTAAACACTGAACTAAATACTTCAATTTTGTATATAATAGCCATACAACAAATGCTTGTTGACCACTGATGATGCCACCATTTCTATAAAATAATCTGAAGCACGTGAAAAGAATCATCCAATAATTGACAATTGGATAGCTGATTTTGGCTGATTTAGTCAGTAAAGCATACCATGATGATCATAACAAATTCAAAGCAGCTGATCTACAATGGAGACTAAACTTCTATGCAGGAACACTTGACCTTCCAGTCCAGATGAAAACAGGAAGTCAATCAAAGCAGCAGAGTCCAGAGGGGACACCAGGCCAAAGTGACCCTTTTCTGAGGACCTTTTCCTATCCTCTCTACCTCCTCCACTGTGAAGCCCAGTAAACTGACCAGCCAGGGGAGCCTTGAAGAGGACTGTAAATCCAGCTGCTTCTGTCTCAAATAGTTGTTTTTTCAGGGGATGGGTTTTAATTGATAGGTGTAAAAAAAATGGTTTAAAGGATTATTAAAAGACTGTACAGTCAACCAACTTCGTTGTCAAACGTGTATAATTTTGTGACTGAGTGATGGCAATGTCTGACATGACTTTTACTTGTTGAGATATGAATTTGTTTAAGAAGAATTTGTAATTGGAATATCTGATAAATAAGTACAAGGTCTTATTCCTTGGACACTCAAATAGTACCTTGTACTGGGCCTCATGAAGACTTTTTTTGTGTTTTTTGAAGAAATCCTTTTTAAATATTTTTGTACTTCAGTGATTGGAGGCTGAGGGGTGGAGAGAGTGAAAAGATTAAGAGATAAGTAAGGACTAACATTGGCTCTGGAATTTAACCAGAGAGGTGGTAAAATTGAGCCCTCTAGTAGTCTAAAATATACCCTATAGTACTGTCTTATAGCCCAAGAGAAAGGGCTTTTCCAAGGAGCCTGAGTCATATCAGCCATAAGCTGTTAGGATTCTTATCACTCTACAGAGTTCATAATGTCAGGTGTGCCCTATGCTTTCTGGGAACCCAGCAAAAACAAGGTGTGTAACTGTGTGTTTATCCTGTTATAAGATAAGCATCCTGAACTGAAAACTGAAATGCAGCAATCTTGTTAGTGTGTGTTATCTCTCTGTTGCTTTGCTCCAGTTGGTCAGCATATTTGCTTTATTCTTTATTATCATCTCAGGGCTTGCTGTTTTTCTTCCTCTCTAATTAAGTGATTCCATTTTGAATAAATTATGTTTAAGTGCCATCCTGTGCAAGGGATATTTCAGACATAGAATTTGACATAGTCTTCCCCAAGTAGATTCATGGTCTAAATAAGACAGACAAGATGTAGACAAAGGGAAGGATAAGGAGAGCTCCACATAACCTTACCTTGGTACAGTTATTAGCAGGTTAAGCCACTAGCAGTGTCCTAAGACATAAAAGGTTCTCTGATTTTGTGACATCTGAACCTTAGGGATTATCTGGGAAACAAACTGGGTATCTTTTCTCATGTATATATTTGTAAAATAAACGAGGAGGGAATGCAAGGGTTTCAGTACTGTTTCAGATGAGATATTTATTTTTTGTAAAAATTCCAAAATGCTTGTAGCTATTGAATTAAGTGTGAGGGGAAGCAAAGAGCTGTGTATATGAACAATGTGAACATCTTTTACCGAGTTGCTACCGGTTACAGTAACATTACTCTGGAAGCTGAGAGTGACCTCTACCCCTTTAGGAATAAAGACTCTTTTCCTTAAGTTGGGGACAGAGTTGTAACCAGCAGTATTCTCCTGAAGGTGAGCAATAGTAAGAACACTGGAACTGGAATCAACCAAAATTCTAGTTTCACTCGTGCCTTGTGCCCTGGAATAGGCTTCCTTGCCTGCAGAATACCAGTGGTGCCTGTTCTCCCTGCTTCACAGGATTGTGGTTAGGCTCAAGTGAAATTACGTTTAGAAGTGACCCAGAATATCAACAATAGTGTCAAATATGGCTTTCCTGCATTTAAAGATATGAGAACTGAAATGAAACAATGATTGAATAATTTCTCCTTCACACCAAAAGCAAGCAAGGGGGAAAAAAATTAATACTCAGCATTGGCTGTAATACTACTTGAAATAATATTAGCTCTTGGTATTATTATTTTATAACGAAAATTGATGTAAATTATCCTAGAGGAGTTTGGGATTCGATTCTTCTTTAATTTTCAATGCATTTTAAACCAAGTCACTGGCTTCCAAGCCATGGTCAATTTCTGTTAATGGTAATTTTAATCACAGAGATGTTACTTCTGTCTATAAAGTTTCTAAATAAACTTTTCTCATCATATTTAAAACCACCAATCTGCTTTAGTTATATGTTGTTTGCAGTTGGTTGGATTTAGCAAAGAATTAATTTTTTTAACTGACATCCTAAGGAAAATTTTTGTACTGATTTCCTTTGCCCATTATCTAATTTTTATGAACTGTTTCTTCCAGATGGGTATCTATGAATGTCTGAATGTGAATACACAGTTTCTAGTTAAACGTTTTATTCAGATGCGTATCTAGGAGTGACATAAGTTTATTTTCTCTAATTAGCCTTGTAATATAGCACTAATCTTGGTTTGTAGTTTGTGAAAATACGGGGCTAGAAATAAGGGCAAACCAGAACCTCATTACATGTAACCTTAATGCTTTAATGTTATAACTTTAGGCAAAGGTAATAAAAGATGCAAAGGACTCTTAAATAATTTAAATTATCTAAAAAATTGAGCATATTCCTTCAAATAATAATGGCTTTCATGATCTGATTTTTTAAAAATTCATTTCTCATGTCTTGAATTACCCAGAAGATATCAAAGGAAGTTTGAGTTTATTTAAGATTATTAAATATA